>NC_043022.1:22768145-22830645 GCF_006345805.1 Octopus sinensis
AGGAATGTTAAATGTTCTCAAACAGCCCCTAGTAGATTCCAACAAAATCTTATTACCCCCATTTCATATCAAACTCAGATTGGTTAAACAGTTTGTGAAGGCCTTAGATTTTAGAGGAGAAGCTTTTCAAGAAATTTGTCTTATGTTTCCAAAGCTGTCTGAGGCTAAGATCAAGAGAGGCCCCAAGTAAATGCAATGTTAAAGTCGAAGAAACTGGAAAGAGTGATGACAAAAGTTGAAGTTGGTGTGCATTCCGTGATGTAGTTCATGGATTCCTAGGAAATCACAAGGATCCTAATTACAAATAGCTGGTAGCAAAGCTTATTGAAAACTTCAAGAAAATGGGTTGTTGTATGTCCTTAAAGATTCATTTTTTGCACTCTCACCTAGATTTTTTCTTCGAAAACTTGGGTGAGAGATTTCATCAGGACATCGCAGCTATGGAAAGATACCAAGGATGATGGGATACTGCTATGATGGGAGATTATATATTATTTCTTTATTGCCCACAAGGGGCTAAACATAGAGGGGACAAACAAGGACAGACAAACGGTTGAAGTCGATTACATCGACCCCAGTACATAACTGGTACTTAATTTATCGACCCTGAAAGGATGAAAGGCAAAGTCGACCATGGCGGAATTTGAACTCAAATCGTAGCAACAGACGAAATACTGCTGAGCATTTCGCCCGGCGTAATGGGAGATTATATATGGTCTCTAGTCAGAAGAGATGAAGGTATGCACTCCAGAAAATCTCGATCGTCAACGCACTTTTCATCTTAAGAAAAGAGTTATCAAGACATTTACAGTGCAGAGTTTTATTGTTTCTTTTTGTTCTAACTAATATTATACTTCCTAAATACCTTTCAATATATGAAAAAGTACTAACTGTTGTGTAATTATCCTTACAATACTACAATTGATTGAACCAACAAAGTGCTGTAGAGAAAAGTTACAAATATAACAAGCAAATATGAAATTAGGAATAAATAAATAACTATCGATGTTACATCAAAACGAATGTGATTTTTGAATTTAGTGGCAAAAAATGCATATATGAACATTTAAAAATAAAAATAAACAAAACATTATTACATTGTCTAATCATTAAGGCTGTGAGATCAATTCCTGAATCAGGTAGCATGGTGTGTTTTGTTGTCTCAATGGTCTTGTGGGTAAAGACATGGACACCGCAACACATATACGCCTTGGTTAAAGGATCAATCTTGACCCATACTGATTGTTTTTTTTCGTTTTTTTCTTTCAATAGGTTTAAATAGATTATTTTCACACTAGTTATAGTTGTTGTCTCAATGGTCTTGAGATACTTAAATCTATTTTAATGATTGGTTAGTGATTACATTAGTTTGATAGGTTTAAATATATTATTTTCAATGTAGTTTTTGCTGGTGTCTCAGTGGTCTTGTGGGTAAAGACATTGACACAGCAACACGTATACCCCTTGGAGAAAGGTTCAATCCTTGTAAAAATATTTAGTGTTTTTTTTTTTTTACCCACCTTCTCCATTTACAGAAAAAATAAAACTAAATGTGCACAGTCCCAACCTGAGACTGAAACCTCCATCTACCCCACTGAGTTATTTTACTAAATTCTTTTTTTCTATTTAAAATTAATTGAAAGAAATACAGAGCATCTCAACAGAAATATGGGTAACAAATGTCTTGTTTTCATAAGTTTTGAATTCAAATCTTCCACCAAACCTTAGACACAATTTATGTTCCTAAGACTAGCTTAACGATAACTAAGTTATTTTACTTAAGTCTTTGTTATATTTAAAATTAATTGAAAGAAATACAGAGCATCTCAAAATACAGTAACGAAAGGGTTAAAATGATTAGCATTTCATTTGGAAATTGATTCCACATTAAAGACAGTCTTCCACATCTATTCATAACCCACAATGTATTGGTATTCCTTATGTTCCCACCCAACTCTCTCTGTAATAAATTTTCGTTTTGTTCTCTCCATTTTCACTACACTCTATCTCACCACCATGTATCACATACAACATCATGGTCTCTTCCCATTTGTACTGACAGGAAGCTGGTTACATATGGAACAAATTTATTCATAGCCCTGCTGAATCAAAACTAAGCAATAACTGGTACTGAACTAACATACATTGACTCCCAGCACTAGGTACCCTACATCATGTTAGAAACCTAATCAATCCAAGAACAGTCTTCCATGGATGGTGTATATGATAATGATATTTATCTCAAAGCTACGAGATAATGCATGATTAATTCAAAACAATTTGAATAAATAGGCATTACATTTGACAGTATTATGAATGCAAAAATGTTAAAGAAATGTAATTATAGGCGCAATTATGGCTGTGGTAAGTAGCTTGCTTACGAACCACATGGTTCCGAGTTCAGTCTCACTGCGTGACTCCTTGGGCAAGTGTCTTCTACTATAGCCTCAGGCCGACCAAAGCCTTGTGAGTGAATTTGATAGATGGAAACTGAAAGAAACCCATTGTGTGTATATATATATATATGTGTGTGTGTGTGTGTGTGTATCCCCAACATCGCTTGACAACTGATGCTGGTGTGTTTACGTCACCGTAACTTAGCGGTTCAGCAAAAGAGACCTATAGAATAAGTACAAGGCTTACAAAGAATAAGTCCTGGGGGCTGATTTGCTCCACTAAAGACGGTGCTCCAGCATGGCCGCAGTCAAATGTTACACACTGGGGTCGATGTAGTTGACTTAATCCCTTTGTTTGTCTCCTCTATGTTTAGCCCCTTGTGGGCAATAAAGAAAGGACCAAAACCTGTATGTTTATTCAAAGTTGTGTTAAGTCTTCAAATGCTCATGTTATCTTCTAAGACCAAGACTTCCTTTTTTGTGTAAACGTTTACAATATATTTTGGAAAATGATTTTCTTTTACTCTAAAGTACTTTCAATGTGTTTCTTATACAGGTGTGTGTAACAGTTGGTGGCCTCAGCGATTCAAACCCAGTCAAATGCAGTCGGGATACCGTCATTGTTCCAGACAAAAGTCTCCAGCAGGCAATTAGTGACAACAAATACGATGCAGTTATTATCCCAGGAGGATTACAAGGATCAAAGCTTATCAGTGAGGTAAGCAGGTTTCACTGATATTCAACCATTGTGGAGTTCAAAATAACAGTGTAACAGGATTTTAGTCCTTGGGCAGTAACTATTATTTCCTATTTGTTAACCCCTAGAAAGTATGAAAAATGGCTGATATTTCCTTCAGATTTCACTTTTGTTACATTTATTTAAACCTCAAAGAATCCCTCTCAACATATGGCTATCCTGCTCATCTTCAGAGATGCACATCTTGTCAGCCACCAAGTGACATGCTCAAGAGGTTACGGTCAAGCAAATGACAAGCAAATCTGTGGTATTGAGCAAAATCTGTCTGAAATGTAATGGAAAATAGGTCAGGAGCCAGTCCAGCTGCTCTGGCAACAAGCTTGCTTGAATGTTTTTTCTCGTGCCACCGGCACCAGTGCCAGTTAGGCGACGCTAGTAATGATCACAATCACGCTCAAGAAGCCGGTTAGCTGCTCTGGCAACGATCACACTCGGATGGTGCTCTTAGCGCTCCACTAGCACAGACGCCTGTCAACGAATACGTCATTAAAGTCCATACGTTTAGATAATTTCTCTATTGTGTTCGCAATCTGAGTAAATATATATATATTTTTTATTTCCAGTCATCCATAGTTAAAAATCTTCTCCAAGAACAAGAAAAACGAACTGGCTTGATTGCAGCTATATGTGCAGGTAAATGGACTTTTAAACGTTTCATATAAAATGTATATCAAACATTAACTATAACTCTTTTACTTGTTTCTGTCATTTGACTGTGGCCATACTGGAGCACCACCTTTTAGTCGATCCCAGGACTTATATTTTGTAAGCCTAGTACTTATTCTATCGGTCTCTTTTGCCAAACCGCTGGGTTACAGGGATGTAAACACACCAGCATCAGTTGTCAAGCAATGTTGGGGGGTGGGGGTGGACAAACACAGACACACTCTGGCACATCGCCTCCATTGCTCTCTCTCTCCCTCTGGCTGGGCTAACCATTTATATAATCTACAAGACACCTCTTTTGGCTTGGCACAAAGCCACCTATGCCAATACCTTTCCTCATCTCATTTGAGGGGCTTTTGTCTTGCAAGTGACTCGGTGACCTCACCAGTGCTGGTGCAACATAAAAACTACCTGGTCCTCTTTGTAAAGTGTTTGGCATCAGGAAGGTTATCTAATCATAGAAAACCATATCCAAGCAGACAGTGGAACCTGGTGCGGCTCTGTAGCTTACCAGCTCCTGTCAAAGCAGCCAACTCATGCCAGCATGGAAGATGGACATTAACTGATGATATTTAATGCATAATCTTTAGTCCATCGAAATATATATTGTTTCGCCTTTGGCTCATTGGGAATTAAGGAACAAAAGTTGAGGAAAAGCTAATTTGTAATCAATGACAAGAAGGAACTACTTTATTCTAAGTGGCTGGACATAATTTTGAATTTGTCATCCTCTAGAATAACATTATATATATAAATAAATATAGGGATGGTATTATTAAAATACCATCACAAGTGGTAAGTGAATTATTAGCTGTACAGGCAAATTAATAAAATATACACATACAATATTAGATATGTACATTTCTGCCAGCTCGCTGCCTTGTTCACGTGGATAGCCACGCTCTTCATCGACGGACAAGCTGAGTGATTCCCCGTCCATGGCTGTGTAGTAAGAAGCAAGCTTCTTACCACAAAGCCTTGCTGCATCTATGGTGACTTTCGTTCTTGAAATGCTTTGGTTAACATTGGTTAGAAGACTTGTATATATCAATAGTGGAAATTTTTTGCTCTATTCCTCTTTTGTTATTCCCAAATTTACCATAATCCAAAATGCTTCTACTCTTTTATTACAGGACCGACTGCACTGATGGCTCACAAGATCTGCATGGGCAAACGGTTGACCTCCTATCCCGCTTTCAAGGATAAATTAACAGCAGGTATGCTTTTTAATTGTTTGTCATTGGGCTGTGGCCATGCTGGGGCACTATCTTGAAAGGTTTAGTTGAACAAACTGATCCCAGTACTTGGTTTTTAAGCTTGGTATTGTATCAATCTCTTTGGCTGAATTGCAAAGTTACAGGGATGTAAACAAACCAACATGGGCCTGTTTCAGTTCTCATCTACCATATCCACTCACAAGACATTTAAACCAGCCATACCTGTTTTATGTTCAAACTGACAAGATCCAGCCTCTCACACCTACCCTGCAAAGTCATTCTAAAATAAACATTTACATTTTTGAAATCTCAAACCTACAAGATAACACAGGATAAATTTTATAAAATGTGAATATAGGTGCAGGTGTGGCTGAGTGATAAGATGCTTGGTTCTGGGTTCAATCCCAGTGCATGGCACCTTGGGCCAACAAAGCCTTGTGAATTAATTCAAAAAGCCCTATTGTATGTATATATGTGTGTGTATATAAGTATATATATATATATATATATGAAAAAACAAGTAAAAAATAGAAAATGCTAAAATAATTTTATAGTGAACATTTCAGTACCGGTTTCGGTCATTTTGAGACCTTTTCAACTGTAACGATTAAATAATTAAATTTAGAAAAATTAGAAGAAAAGTTTTTTTAAAAGAATATTTCTATAGTAGTGTTCAGATTTAAGTGGCATTCTGCCTTTCTCTGACTCCCTTGTTTGCACTTGTGTGTTCGAGGTAGTTGTGAGCTCTTGGTAGGGTAGTAGAGAGAAGGCTGGTGAGGAAAGGGGGGTGGGAGAATCTGGGAGTGCCCTGATGGTCGTATTTTGAATGGTCAGTGGCGGCTGGCAGTCTCAGTTCAATTCAGGAGAATATTTATATTGACAGGCTTCTTTATAGAATTAGCGTAGGTGTTATACTAAAAAACATTAGTGACAAACTTAAGGGGTAGGGGGTGGAGAAGAAGAAGAAGAAGGAGAAGATGACGGTGATGGTGGTGATGATTATGACGACGATGATGATGATAACGATGATGATGAAGAAGAAGAAGAAGAAGAAGGAGGAGAAGGAGAAGATGGTGGTGATGATGGTGGCGATGATGATGATGCCGATATATATATATATATGTATATATGTGTGTGTATATATGTATGTGTATATATATATGTATGTGGATATATATATATGTATATTATGTGTGTGAATATGTGTATGTATATATGTGGTGTGTATATTTTTGTACGTGTGTTTGTACCCCCACAGCACTTGACAACCGATACTGATGTGTTTATGTCCTTATAACTTAGAGGTCCAGCAAAAGGGACTGATAGAATAATTACTAGGCCTATAAAGAATAAGCCCTTGGGGGCAATTTCTTCGACTAAAACCCTTTAAGGCAGTGCTCCGCCATGGCTGCAGTCAAATGACTGGAATAAAATAATACTGTAATCTCTCAACTATTGTGGGTGTTACGTTCCAGCCCCTGTTTGCGATAAGTGAAAATTTGCTAAGTAGAAACTATACTGTATTTTAAAAATTATTCTTAGAATTTGTATATATTTATTTAATTATGAACGCTAAGTAGAAACTATATAATTTTTAAAATACAGTATAGTTTATAATAAAATAAATATATACAAATTCTAAAAATAATTTCTAAAATACAGTATAGTTTCTACTTAGCGTTTATAATAAAATAAATATATACAAATTATAAAAATAATTATTAAAATATATTATAATTATTTTTAGAATTTGTATATATTTATTTTATTATAAAAGCTAAGTAGAAACTATACTGTATTTTAAAAATTATTTTTAGAATTTACTCTTTTACTTGTTTCAGTCATGCTGGAGCACCACCTTTAGTCGAGTAAATCGACCCCGGGACTTATTCTTTGTACTTATTTTTCGTTTTTTTTGCCGAACCGCTAAGTGACGGGGACGTAAACACACCAGCATCAGTTGTCAAGCAATGCTAGGGGGACAAACACAAACACACACATATATATATATACATATATACGACAGGCTTCTTTCAGTTTCCGTCTACCAAATCCACTCACAAGGCATTGGTCTGCCTGGGGCTATAGCAGACGACACTTGCCCAAGATGCCACGCAGTGGGACTGAACCCAGAACCATGTGGTTGGTTAGCAAGCTACTTACAACACAGCTACTCCTGCGCCTATGTATATATTTGTATATATTTATTTTATTATAAATGCAAAACAACACTATGGAAGAATTGACGTAAGCTTAAATAATAAACTGCGATATGGTGAGGGATTACTGTATAACATTTGACAAAGTAATCTGAATGTAAAGGGTTAAAATGATTTTATGACTAAGAGTTGTTTTTCTTATTTTTCTTCCCTCAGCTGGTTACAATTACAGTGAAGACCGTGTCGTTGTGGATGGACGACTGATTACAAGTCGTGGACCCGGAACGGCATTTGAGTTTGCGTTGGCCATTGTGAAGGCATTGGACAGCCAGGAGAAGGCCGATTCCCTCGTGGCCCCTATGTTGCTGAAACTATGAAGATGTTTTAATAAGACTGTTCTGTGATGTCACATTTAGATTACACTAAACAAATAAGATGTGGATTATAAAATATTCTGGTTTCTGTTCTTTATTTCTTTTCATTCTTTGTGTGTGAGATGCTAATGTACAACAAACATTTAATCACTATAGGTTGTCAAACACTGTCCTTTTTTAAGTAAGGATAATTTAGCTGTTATTTCTAGCAGTGTGGGATTTTAAACTCAATGCAGATTGGATAACAAAATCTTTTGTATTAAGGAAAAAAAGATGGGGTGAAAAAGTCCTTACTTTCTGAGACCTGCTATTTCTGGTTCTACGAAAGTTGCTGGTGATCATGAGAACCGCTGGAAATAAAAGCGAGAGCAATATGGTGGATAGTTAGAAGAATTAGGGTCATCTATGGAAGCTTTCTCTGCAGGAGTACCTACCTTATTTGACTGGTGATGGGCAGGAGGTATTTGTAAGATATGTACAAATCCCTCGTGGCGAGGGACTCAAGTGGTTGCAAGTTGTGAAGGAGTTTGTGGCACAGCTGTGAGTAAACCACTTAGAGGACATGGGGCCTTAATCATGTAACAGATGGGAAGAGACATGAATGAAAGAATGAGCCCAAGATAAGGAATGAAATGTGTGGCAAGTGTATTAAGAGATTAAGGAGAGGGTTCGGGTTGGACTAGTGCCTACCGATTTTAGTCTGGTTGGAATAATTCAGTTTGTTTTGTTCTGTACTGAGTTTTAGGAAAATGATTTGGCCTCTGTCAGGCTTCATGCAAAATAATAATAATAATAATAAATAGAAATAAAATAAAATTTTAAAATAATTAATACAATCATGAGGCATTTAAAAAAAAATACTTTATTTGAAAATTTACTGAGTCTAAGAAATATTAGAGCTACACAAAATAAATACTGGACTAAAATCATTAAATAGGGATGCTATTAGTCGGACACTTTCTACTTTAGTTGCCTTCGGAAGTTAGGCTGGTAAGCGTATATGAACTGGAGGGATGGTTTTTCACTGAGGAATCAGGAATGGGTGTATATTGTCATGGTTTCTCTGCTTACGATGACATGAAATTCACAGAAATCATGATGTTGAACAAATATAAGATAGACATTTGGTAAGGGACACCGCAGCAGGAAGACCTGAAAAAATTCCTGATTAAAAAGCCATCTGTGTATGGTAAAAAGGCACACAAAAGTACATGTTCATTAGATATGATCATTAAGTCTTTCGATTCCTTTCAAATTGTTAATGTTATCCAATTTTTTTCCCCACCCCTTTCTAATAAACCATAAGCTGTAGAAATTACAAAACAAATTGTTCTACTGAATAATTTTTTTCAATCCACATTTTTAGTATTACACCCCACCCTCCTACAGACAATGAAACCCGGAGTGATTTTTTTTTTTCCATCCCCCCCCCCCGCTTTTTAGTATTTACCACAAAATCAATTTAATTCTAAACATCAAAAGTTCAATCACTTTAACAGGGTCATACTTCGCTGATCAGGTATGACTTTGAACCCACTTATATGGTATGTGTGTGTTAATGTATGCAAGTATACATAAATATATACATACATTGTGTGAGTATACAAGTGTGTATCAGTTTTTTTTCTTCTTTTTTCAACAACTCCAGACAAGTATTATGCTGTAAACAATTGACAACTGATGGTTCAGCTGCCAATTGTTAAACACTACAAACCACTGCGTCCTTCCAGATCGTTCATAACAATTCTGCGATACATCTTGTTCATTTGTTCCAGGAAAATAAAAGTGAGAACTGTATGAGGACCAAGTCTGGCATAATATGGAGTGAAACCCTTCCATAAGCTTAATAATCCTTCTGAGCGAATTACTTTGAGAAAGACATCCTGAAAAATAGAATAGAATAGAATACAGTTAACTGCTAATGTAAATGGTATTAATTACAGACGTTTGCAGTAAAAAAAGAAACAATAAGCATGTTGACAGAACTCTAAATAAATCTATTACTTGTTTCAGTCATTTCACTGTGGCCATGCTGGATCACCGCCTTTAGTTGAGCAAATCGACCCCAGGACTTATTGTTTGTAAGCCTAGTACTTATTCTATCGGTATCTTTTGCTGAACCGCTAAGTTACGGTGACGTAAATACACCAGCATTGGTTGTCAAGTGACGTTGGGGGGGACAAACACAGACACACACATATATACGACGGGCTTCTTTCAGTTTCCGTCTACTAAGTACACTCACAAGGTTGAGAACTACTGATGTTTAGATTGAGAAATGTGTGGGATGACGTCAGCAGCTAGGGAGCTGACCGGAAGAGGAAGGGGCAGGAGTGATGCGCGCAGGCAGGGCAGGATTGGCCCCTTTCGATCGAGGTAGCCGAGGGAGTTTAGACACGTGAGCATGTTGTTAAGGTAGGGGAGAAGCAGCTGCTATTTCTATCGTTTGGGTCAGGCTGCATTGAAGGGTCCATTTACCACTAAGAGGTCTCCGTCGAGCGAAGAGAAGGTAGGTGTCCTTATTTCGAATCTCTTGCATACACCACAAAATGTTCAAGAGATGAATTATTAGCGAAGTGAAATGGGTAAGTATGATTTAAGTGAGGGGACAGCAAATGCTTATTGGATATACAGTGATACATGCAGGACATATCTAATTTGGCGCTTTTACCATTTCACCAACTTTAATATAATAATAATTTTATTTGCCACAACTCTTTTACTTGTTTCAGTCATCTGACTGCGGCCATGCTAGAGCACTGCCTTTTAGTCGAGCAAATCGACCCCAGGACTTTTCCTTTGTAAGCCTAGTACTTATTCTATCGGTTTCTTTTGCCAAACCGCTAAGTTACGGGGGACATAAACACACTGGTTGTCAAGCGATGTTGGGGGGACAAACACAGACACACACACATATACATATATACGACGGGCTTCTTTTCAGTTTCCGTCTACCAAATCCACTCGCAAGGCTTTGGTCGGCCCAAGGCTATAGTAGAAGACACTTGCCCAAGGCGCCACGCAGTGGGACTGAACCTGGAACCATGTGGTTGGTAAGCAAGCTACTTACCACACAGCCACTCCTGCACCACAAGGTCAAAGGATGAGCAAACCTTCAAAGGGAAAAATACAAAAATGGTGGCAGTTTCCATAGTATCAATTTTAAGGGATATAAAACCAGACACAGAGAACAAATTCACACACACAAAGCATTTACTGCCCTGAGGCTATGGTAAAAAAAAATACTTGCCCAAGATGCTACACCCAAGTTCACACACAGGGAACTGAACTTGAAACTATGTGGTTATAAAATGAGCTACCTAACCACACAGCCATGCCTATGGGTCTTTGAGAAATATTTTGTGTATGAAATATCAGTCTTAGACTTACCAATGCTCCTTTATATTCTGGCACACCATCTATAATTTTCATGTTCTGAATTCTGAAAAAAAAGAGAGAAAAAAAAAAATCAATATACACACACAATAAAAAAATATATATATACACACACACCAGGCTAAAAGGTAATAAACATGCACCTGCATTGTGTTGTATACCTGAGATTGTTCAATTGCCACTCTCCTTTCTACACTGACATAGCTCTAGTTTAGTTGAATTACTTCTTGAGCATTTTAGTGAGAAATACCTGTTTACACACACGGAATTAACCAAACCATCAACCATTTGAGCAGTTACTACAGACAATACCTACAAAATAGGTGAAACTAGACCTAGCCTAGTGATTCTAGAGATAGTCATGGGGCTGTTACCTCCCCTGTCAGTGCATGTATATTACACTCATCTTACAGCATCAAGTTTGATAAGTGCCAACACACGAAATTCTCAGCCCTTGAGTCACTGTCGCTTCTGCTAAATATATATATATATATATTATAAAACTATAAATTAGGGTATCTGAGAGATACCGCCATGCTGAAATAGCAGTCAAAACCCTGACCCTAAAACCACCTTAAATGTTCATACCGCGCCAGGAGAGACAAAATAAACTAGCAATAAAGGGTTTTTTATGGCTGAATGCCCTTCCTGTCATCAGTGCTCACCTATTTCCAAGTAAGGAAATATTTTCTCCATGGGTAACTTGATTAAGTGAAATTTATATGGTTGGTAGGAGGCCCATGGTATACACCTCGCTTGGGTATTTACCACTTCTGAGGATCTGCTTGCTATGAAACATATGTAGCCCAGATTTTATCTAATCCACTCCTTAACTCATCTTTTTATTTGCCTACCTGGCAACTCTGGCTGCCTATCATGAAATATAAAATTATTTTTTTCAGTGTATCATACTTTGATATGGAAAAAATCCACAGCCTTCTGCCCCAAGAAACTACTATTGTTCCTGGAAGTTATTTTTTAAATATTTTCTACAGATTGCTTGAAGCTCCTTTTCTTCCTACACCTCAATCCTTAGACCTTACATCCATCCATATCTATACATATAGTCAGTAGTTCATGTACCCCAAAAAGGAAACATTAGAATAGTAATATCTAGAAGGTTGTTTGTGATGGAAAGTCAGAGAGCGACCGTTGGTTTCAGTTTTGCACCTAAAAGGCACTTAACTGTATTAGCAATTCGTCAACCTCAAATACTGATGAATCACCTAAAGAGCTAAGTGCCTTACAGGTTCAAAATCAATGGTCACTCTGACCAGTCATAACAAACAACCCTCTAAATATGTTATATTTTAATAGGATCGCGGTTTTGATTTCCAGACTGGGCGTTGTGAGTGTTTATTGAGCGAAAACACCTAAAGCTCCACGAGGCTCTGGCAGGGTGGTGGTGGCGATCCCTGCTGTACTCTTTCGCCACAACTTTCTCTCACTCTTTCTTCAGTTGGCCTGCTCGCTTAGCCAGCAGGGTGGCGTCATTTGGAGGCTAAAACAAAGCGAAGCGCATTGTGACCAGCGATGTGTAGCAACATCTGATAGCCTGGTCGGTCACGGTGATATCTTATATGTAAAGCATACGTTATACATGTATATATATTCTTGTAATTGTCCTTTTAGTAATTAAATAGACATAATACAATGTCTTAAAGTTGATGAACCACCTAGTGATCCCCTCCATTTTCTTATTGCTCTCTCTATATATATATGAATATATCTGAGGAAGGTTTACGTAATGGATGCAATATTATGCAAAGCTGAAACATGCATATTAAACGATTTCAAAATATCGTTATTTGGTTTGATTTCATTATTACTACTTTTATTTTTATATGTATAAAAGATTTTGTTCTTACCTGGTCTTTGCAATGTCTACTGGCATTGATGCTGCTGTAGTAACAAGACCACTGATCATACTGGCCCCGAAATGACACATGATGTTATCAGAGAAGTACGCTGGTTAAACAATAAATAAATATGTAAATAATAATAATAATTAATTCGTTTTATTGGCCACAAGGGCTGACAAAAATCAATTAGAAACATTTTGGGACAAAACACAGGACGAAAGTTACAAAGGGTTTTGTCCGTTTGAAAAAAGGTCTGTGTACAAAAGCAGGATAACAACGAAATATAACTAACAAATAGAACTCCCAATAGGGGGAGGCGCTTCGAAAGGTTACTCGTGGAAAAACCCATAAAAGCCACGGGAGCCTGGTCAAAAGGTGGGTAAAGAACCCCTTTCCCCTTTTAATATTTTCACAGGTGTATCCTCAGAATTGGTCCGTTTATACTGGCCATTCTTGCGACATTTATCCACCTTTCAGTAAACTTGCTACCAGACAGCACTTCCCTCTCTACTCTCAATGGTTTCAAATTTTGCCACAAGGGCAGTAATTTGGTGGGGAGGGGATAAGTTGATTGCATCGACCCCACTGTTCAACTGGTACTTATCTCATTGACCCTGAAAGGATGAAAAGCAAAGTTGACCTCAACAGAATTTGAAATCAGAATTTAGTGACAACTGAAATAATATGCATTTTGTACAGCATGCTAACAATTCTGCCAGCTTGCCTTATAACTAATAATAATAATTTGCTACAGCAAATATTCTGCTCAATACCACAGATTTGCTTGTCAGTTGTTTGACTATAACCTGTTGAGCATGTCCCTAAGTGGCTGATGATATGTGCATCTCAGCCATAAGGAGAAAAAGGGTCAGTTCCCTGGTGTCTCTGATGTGTATATATTTCTCCCTGGATGGGGGTGCTGGTCTGTCTCAGGTTTACTCATTTTTACCAGCCGAGTGGACTGGAGCAAAATGAAATGAAGTAATTTACCTAAGAACACAACACATCACCTAGTCCAGAAATTGAAACCACAATCTTAACATGAAATAAAGTATTTTAACTGAGAACACAACATACTGCCCAGTCCAGGAATCGAAACCACGATCTTACAATCAGGAGTCCAACACCCCTAACCACTAAGCCATGGAAGCACATGGCCTGGTGGTTAGAGCAGCGGACTCGCGGTCGAGGGATTGCGGGTTCGAATCTCAGACCAGACGATGTGTGTGTTTATGAGCGAAACACCTAAGCTCCACGCGGCTCCGGCAGAAGGTAATGGCGAAACTTCTGCTGACTCTTTCGCCACAACTTTCTCTTACTCTTTCCTCCTGCATCTGGCAGCTCACCTATGATGGACCGGCGTCCCATCCAGGTGGGGATCCTATACGCCAAGAAACCGGGAAACCGGCCCTTATGAGCCAGGCATGGCTCGAGAAGCAACAAACAAAAACCACTAAGCCATGCACCTTCAACTTCTAATACAGTAACAACACAGGATTGCTCTATTTCAGGCTAAAATTCAGAAGTGAGGTAAAACTTACCTGTTGACAAAAGGAACTGTTTCGCCTGAGAATATGATGCTAGCTGTGCAGCATTCACCACCATGGCTCGAGTCACGGTCGGAATACAACCCTGAAAGGAAAATGGAAATATTAATGCTTTCAAATTTTTAGCACAAGGCCAGTAGTTTCAAGGGAGGGGGATAAGCTGATTGCATCAATCTCGGTGCTCGACTCGTACTGATTTTTATTAACCCCATAGGGATGAAAAGCAGAGTCGACCTTGGTGGAATCTGAACACAGCATTTTGCCAGGAATACTCTTTTACTTGTTTCAGTCATTCAACTGCGGCCATGCTGGAGCACCACCTTTAGTTGAGCAAATCGACCCCAGGACTTATTCTTTGTAAGCCTAGAACTTATTCTATCGGCCTCTTTTGCCAAACTGCTAAGTTACGGGGACGTAAGCAATGTTGGGGGGACAAACATATACACACACATACATACATATATATATATATATGACAGGCTTCTTTCAGTTTCCGTCTACCAAATCCACACACAAGGCTTTGGTCGGCCTGAGGCTATAGTAGAAGACACTTGCCCAAGGTGCCATGCAATGGGACTGAACCCGGAACCATGTGATTGATAAGCAAGCTACTTTCCACACAGCCACTCCTATTAACAATTCTGCCTGCTCACTGCCTTAATAATAATAATAATAATATTCCTTTCCACCATATGCACGAGGCCTGAAATTTGAGGGGATGGGGATAATCAATTACATCAACCCCAGTGATTCACAGGTATTTAATTCATCAATCCCCAAAAGGATAAAAGGCAAAGTTGACCTTGGCAGAATTTGAACTCAGAATATAGCAACAGGTGAAATACGGCTAAGCATTTCGTCCGGTATGCTAACAATTCTGCCAGCTCACTGCCTTGATAATGGTTTCAAATTTTGCCACAAGGGCAGTGATTTGAGTGGAGGAGATGAGTTGATATATCAACCTCAATGTTCAACTGGTACTTATTCTACTGTTCCTGAAGGGATGAAAGGCAAAGTCAATCTTGGTGGCATTTGAACTCAGAACACTGAGACAGATGAAATCCTGCAAAGCATTTTGCCCAACGTGCTAACAATTCTGCCATCTCACTGCCTTAATAAAAATGATAATAATAATCATCCTTTCTACTATAGGCACAAGGCCTGAAATGTTGGGGGAGGGGACTAGTCAATTACATTAACCCCAGTGTTTCACCGGTACTTAACTTATCAACCCCGAAAAGGATGAAAGGTAAAGTAAACCTCAGAACATAAAGATGGACAAAATACCTATTTCTTTACTACCCACAAGGGGCTAAACACAGAGAGGACAAACAAAGACAGACAAACAGATTAAGTCGATTATATTGACCCCAGTGCGTAACTGGTACTTATTTAATCGACATAACGGCAAACGAAATACCACTATGTGTTAACAATTCTGCCAGTTCGCCATGCTGGGGCACTACCTTGAAAGGTTTACTTCAGCGGTGGTCCACAACTATTTTTTATCTTTATCTTTTACTTATTTCAATCATTAGACTGTGCCCATGCTAGGGCATTGCCTTCAAGAATTTTTAGTTTGATGAATTGACCCCAGTACTTTTAGTCTTGAAGCCTGGCACTTATTGGATCGAGATCTTTTGTTGAGCCAAAAATCATAGGAAAACGGACGTTAAACAATGATGATGATGTTGATGATGAACAGCTGGAATAATCAAGAAAGTATTAGATAGTTGAAAAAGAACAGATGGCATGGTACCAAGGCGGCGAACTGGCAGAATAGTTAGCACGCCGGGCAAAATGCTTAGCGGATTTTCATCTGCCGTTACGTTCTGAGTTCAAATTCCGCCGAGGTCAACTTTGCCTTTCATCCTTTCGGGGTCAATTAAACAAGTACCAGTTACGCACTGGGGTCGATATAATCAACTTAATCCGTTTGTCTGTCCTTGTTTGTCCCCTCTGTGTTTAGCCCCTTGTGGGTAGTAAAGAAATAAGTACCATAGGTTGCAGGTAGCAAGACCACTATGCATGCAAGACTTCAGGTGTTCTGACAAAAGCTAAATTAAAAACAACAACAACGATACTTACCCTCCATAGTGTTAGCAATCCTTCTTCTTTGGTGATACGGAAGAGGGCATTGAATACGTTGGTGTAACCTCTTTGTTGATCTACAGGTAACCTAGAAAACAGTGAGATAAAATGTTAACTTGATAGGAAAAAAAACATCTGGATCTTTTCGGTTTGAACGGCAGTTTTTTAAAATAATTTCCACATAACTAAACACTTTTAAACTTCGTATACTGGTAGAATGTGTTTATAAAACATTTTTTTCTCTTGGCTTTATTGAGAAAATTCTATAGTTTGTAAGATATTTGTTGTTTTTTTCCTTCAATTTCTGCAATTTCAACCAATCAATGACGTCCATTGAGGTAAAAAAACATTCTGTGCCGTATTAATATGTCCCTCATTTAAGAAAGATTGGGTTTATTTACATTTGTGAAGAAAAAAAGATACCCTTCCCCCCACCCCTAAGCCTGACCCTAATCCTAAAACAGACTGAAATGCAATAGATTGATACTAGGGTCATAATAATGGGTGACAATTTCATATGACACTGCTAGAAAAACTGCTGTTCAAACCGAAAAGATCAAAACATCTTACACACTTGGTTCCTCTGTAGTGCGATATTTTAATTATAGATTTCATGCTATCATGGTCATGGCCACAGGACATGGCTGAACACACCGTTTATTCTGGAGTGTGTGGCCCATTGCTCCCTCCCCTTCCATTTTCTACTGCTTAATTCCCCACCTTCTTTTTCCGTTTCTTAGTTTCCTAGTAATTGTATTGTAATAAATAAAACATTTATTCCTTAACAAAAAAAAAAGAAGAAAGAAATAATATCTGCAATTAGCAACAAGTCATTAGTTAATTAAAGAACACCATCACCAATACTTAGTGACCATCAGCAATATCTGGACCAATTAGTAAAACTATTAATTACCAACAACACAAATTAGCAGCAACATCACCAGTTTGCTACAAACACCACCATCTCCAATGCTGCCGTAAGTAATTTCTTACCCTGATCAGCTTCAACTTGCATAAATCCATCACACATATACACACACCCATTGCCGTATATATACGTACCTGCCATCAGCAGTCATTCGAATGAGAGAGATCTCAGCAGGTGTACCAACAAAGGCACCAATTGCCCCAGCTGTCATTCCGATACCTGCCTTTGTGAAGAAACCAGGGGGTTTGTCACCACTGTATCAAAATATAAAACAAATATTAGATTTCATATATGTACATATACACACACACACACACACATATATATATATATATACATTTCTTTATTGCCCACAAGGGGCTAAACATAGAGGGGACAAACAAGGACAGACAAAGAGATTAAGTCGATTACATTGACCCCAGTGCGAAACTGGTACTTTATTTATGAACCCCAAAAGGATGAAAGGCACAGTTGACCTCGGCAGAACTGGAACTCAGAACGTAACAACAGACGAAATACTGCTAAGCATTTCGCCCGGCGTGCTAACGTGTCTGCCAGCTCGCTGCCTTGTATGTATATACATGTATATACATACATATGTACACACACACATATACATGTAAATACATACATACATGTAAACACACATACTCATATACATGTATGCATATAGACATATGTACAGACACACACACATACACACCTGATGCAGCATGCTTGCTTCATTTCTTTCAAGTCTTCATAGGTCTTTTGTATTTAGGGCCCAGATCTTACTACCATGAAATATTGCAGTTTGTACACAAGTCTCATATAATAATAAATCTCTCACGTCTAAAGAGGCAACAGCTCTCTGAATTTGGTGCAGATTGTTCTTAAGCTGGCCACTCCTTTTTTCAGTTTTGAAAAATAGTCACAACCAATGAAATGTTGAGGTGTCAATCGGCCATATGAAAAATATAGTTCTAATGAGCATCCTGCCTTAACCTTTGGCATACTGTAGGTGCATCATGTCACCATACAAGTTTTCTCCCCTGTAGTAAGAGGGCAATGGCAGGAGAAACAATTCTCACCCTTGTATATTATTTTTTATCTATCTTTTGCTTGTTTTGGTCATTAGACTGTGGTCATGCTGGGGCATTGCCTTCAAGAATTTTTAGGGAACTGAATCAACTCAAGTATTTTTTTTTAAGCCTGTTACCTATACCATCAATCTCTATCAGTGGGGAACATAAACAAACCAACACGAGTTACCAAGCAGTGGTAGGGGACAAACACACACACACACATGCATAACAGGTTTCTTTCAGTTTCTATCTAGCAAATACACTCACAAGGCTTTGGTCAACCCGACACTATAATAGAAAGCACTTGCTCAAGGTGCCAAGCAGTAGCAATGACTTTAGAACCATGTGGTTGGGAAGCAAGCTTCTTACCACACAGCCACAAAGGAAGGTTTTAATTTAAATATAAACGGATCTTTTCGGTTTGAACGGCAGTTTTTTAAAATAATTTCCATGTAACTAAACACTTTTAAACTTCGTATACAGGTAGAATGTGTTTATAAAACATCTTTTTCTCTTGGCTTTATTGAGAAAATTCTATAGTTTGTAAGATATTTGTTGTTTTTTTTCTTCAATTTCTGCAATTTCCACCAATCAATGACATCTATTGAGGTAAAAAAACATTCTGTGCCGTATGAATATGTCCCTCGTTTAAGAAACAGATTGGGTGGTTTATTTACATTTGTTTAGAAAAAAAGATACCCTCCCTCCACTCCTAAACAACTCTAACCCTAAAACAGATTGAAATGCAATAGATCAATACTAGGGTCATAATTATGGGTGACAATTTCATATGACACCGCTAGAAAAAACTGCTGGTCAAACCGAAAAGATCCATATAAACACCATATAAAGAGATGCATTTACATGAAGAAACTAAAGGGCTGGTATGGAAAGAAGTTAAGGGAGCAGGACATATTTTGAGAAAGAGCGGCCTGACTAAAACACAGCAACAAAATGATTTGAAGTGTTTTGAGTTGTAGGTTACAGTTTGAAATGATTCTAATGAGAAGGCAAAAAATTAGAAACCGACATACGATGAAAATTTATCGAAAAGCATGGTGTAGATGCCGAGACGTGTTGTGGTATAGGATGCTTGACGAAGAAGTCCAGCAGACAATCTGAAGAAGATAAAAATACATATAAAATATACAAAATAAGATACATAAATATATGCAAAATGTATATATATAAATATCTACAAATGTAATGAAAAGTGTAATGGAAAATAAAAACATGACAATATATTTTTAAGTTAATGAGAAAAAAAATGGAAATCTTTGATGCTCAAAGAGGTTTATTGGGAGCAGCACCTAGTTCTGGTTTAATGGGGTTTAGAAAATAAATTTTCACTGGATAGGGTAGCAGCCTCACCTGGGAGAATAATAGCTATCGTATTTATACCTCCGCCAAGCAGGGGCTCCGCCTCCACCAAGCAGGGGCTCTGCCTCCACCAAGCAGGGGCTCTGCCTCCACCAAGCAGGGGCTCTGCCTCCAACTAGCAGGGGCTCCACTGACAAGCAGGGGCTCCGCCTCTGCCAAGCAGGTGCTCTGCCTCCGACAAGCAGGCAGCTGTTTATGATATGAGTTCAAATTCTGCTGAGGTTGACTTTGCCTTTCTTCCTTTTGGGGTCAATAAATTAAGTACCAGTTGAGCACTGGGGTTGATCTAATCAACTTGGTCCCTGCCCCCAAACTGCTGGCCTTGTGCCAAAATTTAAAGCCAATAATTATTATTACACCCAAGTTTGTTTTGATATTAAGATTTGAAAAAAAAAATAGTTTGTAAAAAAATTTGGAGTTGGGTTTGTACTCCCTAAACTAATGTCATTCCCACACTTATGACAATACACTATCCTTATTTTCCACGGGCTGTATGGGTCTGGGTTGAGAACCACTGGTTTAATGGAAAAGTATATGAATATCACTATCATTGGTAGCCAACCTACTAAAGCAGTCAACAGAAATATAATATCTATATGTATTCAATTAATATGTTGTATTCATCATCATCATCATTTAACAACCATTTTCCATGCTGGTATGGGTTTGACAGTAGCTGGTAAGGCTGAGAGCTATACCAAGCTCCAGTGTCTGTTTTGGCATGGCTTCTATGGCTGAATGCCCTTTCAAAAGCCAACTACTTTACAGAAGGAATTGAGTGCTTATTATGTGGCAGTGCGAGGTATCACAACGACAATTTTCATTTAATTTTTATTTTGATGTTGATGTACTTGACTCAAGAGGTCTCCTCAAGCACAGCAGGTTGCGCTACAATCCAAGGTAAGCACAGCAGACCATCCTGCCATCCAAAGTACTTTGGATGGGCTGGGGCTGGTTATGTGAAGCTGGTGCAGGAAACAGCCACGAACTCACGTTATTTGTCGGGTCTTCGTAGTCACAGCATACCTCCAGAGGTCTCGGTCTTTTGTCATTGCCTCTGTGAGGCTAAAAAAAAACATTTAAACATTTTGGAAAATATTTAACAGTTTGCACGGCAGTATACTTGTGCCAGTGCCATGCAATCGTGCTGCTGCTGCCACGTAAAATGCACTTGTGTTGGTGTCACATAACAGCACCCAGGTT
This sequence comes from Octopus sinensis, assembly GCF_006345805.1. Lineage (NCBI taxonomy): Eukaryota > Metazoa > Mollusca > Cephalopoda > Octopoda > Octopodidae > Octopus > Octopus sinensis. Next base: position 22,789,186 of record NC_043022.1, read on the forward strand.
ACTGGCATGTGAAGAGCACTAAGTACACACTGTAAAGTGGATGGCACTGGGAAAGGCATCCAGCTGTAGGATCATTTCCAAAACAGACAATTGGAACCTGGGCAGCTCTCTGGCCAGCCAACTCCTGTTAAACCATTCAACCCATGCCAACATGGAAAACATAAAACGATGACTTGATAGTTTATTGGAACAGTTTGTAATATTACGTCATGTGACCACATTACTTCAATGATATATAATTATATATATATATATATATATACACACTCACCCTGTGTACATACCAGTAAGGCCTTCATTCTTTAAGATACTTCGAATGGCATGAAAACTGGTTTTGTGTTCTCTTGCTTTACCACCTTCACCTGTAAATACAATGTGAATGGGTTCAAATTGGGGTCAGTCTGTATTAATTTTATAACTTGTATTAACTTTTAGAGAAAAAAAACAAAACATGCATTTATATGAATGTGTATGTATATATGCACATTATATATATATATATATATATATAAACAATTGCAGCGTGGAAGGTGTTTATAAGCCATTTAAGAAACACACAAAAAACGTTAGATTCACTTCAACATTTAAATTTAATTTGTCAAAATATTTTCATCGCTTTGAAACCGTGACCTGTTCACTGACAAAACTTCACCAAAAGGCGCAGGAGTGGCTGTGTGGTAAGAAGCTTGCTTACCAACCACATGGTTCCGGGTTCAGTCCCACTGTGTGGCACCTTCGGCAAGTGTCTTCTACTATAGCCTTGGGCTGACCAAAGCCTTGTGAGTGGATTTGGTAGACAGAAACTGAAAGAAGCCCGTTGTATATATGTATCTGCATATATATATGTGCGTGTGTGTCTGTGTTTCTCCCCCCCCCCCCCGACATCGCTTGACAACCAATGCTGGTGTGTTTACGTCCCCGTAACTTAGCGGTTCAGCAAAAGAGACCGATAGAATAAGTACTAGGCTTACAAAGAATAAGTCCTGGGGTCGATTTGCTCGACTAAAGGCGGTGCTCCAGCATGGCCACAGTCAAATGACTGAAACAAGTAAAAGAGTAACAATGAGATTCAACTTCTTGAACCTACTCTACAATATTGTTCTAAAAATAAACAATCACACCATCAAAATCTCAAAGCTACAACTAAAAACAATCTGAATAGATACGTATTACATGACAGAATAACCTGAATGCTAAAATAGTTAGAAGCCCTTGAATAAACATTTTGCTCAATCCTTACTACCCAGGACATAAATCCTTTAGAATTTCCTTTCCACCAACAATATTTTTTTCAGGACATAACAGGGGACCGAGATAGTTAAGTTAAGTTAATTTTTTGGCTCAAAAAGCAAAAGCAAGGCCATGTAGGGGGACATGGAGTTATGTACAGGGAGGGTGTTCATGCAAAGAGTTCAGGCCATTTCTGGTCAAGAGAGACTTTGAACCGAGCGGTCGTCGAAATCTTCACTATCTCGTCCGGCAGCTTATTCCATGGATCTGCAACCTGGACGGAGAAAGCCCCTCTCCTTCGATTGAGATGAAATCGTCACAGATAGAGCTTTTCGGAGTGACCTCGCAGCCAACGCTCTGGAGCAGGAGTGAAGAACAGCTCTTTCAAGAGGTTACACTTTCCGCTTATGATGTTGTGAGCGAGATATGTGATGCATTGCTGTACTTGGGAAGACCTGCCCACCACCACAGAATTGAGGTTCTAAAACCAAGATACCACATAGAAAGCATTGGTACTGGTTATGGTACCACGTAAAACCAAACCAAAACAGACTATGGAATCTGGTGTGGCTCCTGGCCTGCCAGTTCCTATCAAACTGTCCGACCCATGCCAGCATGGAAGACAGTTGTTAATAATAATAATAATGAAATTATTGTATACAGTGCTCAGGTGCACAACTTGTCAAAAAGTGCGTATAAAGCATATGCAGTAATGTACAAATGTCAGGGAAGTGAACAGTGTATGAGTCAGATACATGCTTGCGTGTGTATGGAGGGGAAAAATCAGGTGTAGTTTTGGCAAAACTCAAGAAGCATGGAAGTTTTGGAGGATGCAGTGCTCCGACAACCAACAACTGATGCCAGCAGTTTGTTCCATGCTTCAGCAACTCTTAACATGAAAAAATGTTTCCGACAGTCATGGGAGCTGTGCTGTTTTCTGACTTTGTAAACATGTCCACGGGTGTTAGACAGGTGGAGTTTGAAAAGGTGCTCAGAGATATTGTTTGCGAGGTGGTTAATAATTCTATGGGTGTCTGCCAAGTCAGCTGCCAGACATCGGAGTTTCAATGTATCCATGCCCAGGGAAGTAAGGCGTTCAGAATATGGCAAATGCTTGATGGAGGGTATTCTCTTGGTTGCACGTCGCTGAACGACTTCCAGACGATTAATATCCTGGGCACGATAGGGGTTCCAGACCGGTGATGCAAATTCCAGGTGAGGCCACACCATAGCTATATAAAGCCTCGTTGATGATGATTACATCAATGTTAAGGCTATATAGGAACTAAACCATAACCACATCAGTGATTCCATTCTTGGAGTCAGGCTTGAAATGGTCATGAACAATGCTCCTTGTTTCTAACAGAAGCCATAAATAGCAACCAAAATCGTCTTTATACTTCTAGTATAGTGACTATATGGGGAATTTTGAATGGATTGAGGTAGAAGAGGAGGTATAGTGTTGTCTAAATCTGGAGTGAGAGGGAAAATGAGTGAAGTGGGGGAGATAAGAAAGTGAAGTGTGGTGAAGAGATTTAATGAGAGATAAGTGAAACTACAAATAATTTCTATTACTGAAATAAAGTAACACTGATGATAATAAAAGTCCTTTCTACCATATGCACAAGGCCTGAAAGGAGAGAGCTGGTCGATTGCATGACCCCGAAAAGGATGAAAAGTACAGTTGACCTCAGCAGAATTTGAACTAAGCACTGCCAGCTCACTGCCTTATTGATGATAATATACATGGTCTGATCAATAAGTATCTGGACTGTTGCCATAGTAACAAAGCTAAAGCATACAGATTGAAGCTGCTCAGCACAGTTTGACCGTGAACTCTGCTGTGCATGTGCACTAAGTTTTAATGTTCTAGCTCACTTCCACAGTTTACAGCAGTGCTTGGAAGAAAGGTGTGTAGCATGTGATTGTCACATTGACCGTGACTGAGAAAGTTGAGCATCTGCATCAAATTTTGCCAAAAGCTTGACAAAAGTTTTCATTGTTCTCGACACAATCAAGAAGATCTTGTGTAACTGAAACCCCAAAGTGTCTTTTAGGTCAGCTGAAAGCAGTTTTGGCACAAACTTGGCAGACACACATCTCATACCCAAATCTTCAGTGATAATGGACTGAACCAAACTGTAACTAATCTGCATGTCCTCTGATAACCCACGAATGGTGATTCGATGATTTCTCCTCACAGCAATGTTTTTGTCAGTTCTGCTGGTTGTGGGTCTCCCAGAATGTTCATCAATATCGGCATTTTTCAGCCATCTTGGAAATGTCTGAACCACTCGTACACTTGTGTGCATCTCATACACTCCTCTCCATACACTTCCTGCAACTTTGCATTGGCCACTGAGCAGGTATCACCATGACAACTTTCTCTGTCATTACCAAAGCGACAATCACGCTACACACCTTCCTTCCAAGCATTGCTGTAAACAGTGGAAGTAAGCAGAATGTTAAAACTTAGCGCACATGCACAGCAGAGTTCAAGGTCAATCTTTGCCAAGCAGCTTCACTGTGTGCTTTGGCTTCGTTACTATGGCAACAGTCCAGATATTGATCAGACCTTGTAATGGTTGAAGTAATGGTGGTGATGACGAGTGGGGTAAGTTAGGTAGTAAATGACCCCCTCCCTACCTCTCCACTAGAAATAGAAAGATCATAATGAATTTTAAGTCCCTCACCTCTTTCTTAACTATTATAGGATTCCTCCTCTGTAATTATGGGCAGACCTTTGGTGTACAGTGGAACTTGTTGGCATGACAACCTACTATTCACTCTGCCTGAGGACTAAGAGAGGAGAGTGGTGACAAAGGAAGGGGCCACAAGAGGCTACAGGGTTGTGCTATGTCAAAAAACATTTCCAAACATTGAATGAAGCCATTGGGGAAGAAATGACAATGCTACTTTAGCATACAGGAAACATAGTCCATAGATAAAACAAATGGTTGAAAACTCCTAGTCTACACTGTGATCTGAGTTAGGATTAAGGTTAAGGCTTAGGATTAGATTAGGATTTAGGTTTAGGACTAGGGTTTGAATTAAGATTAGACAGAATACTAAAATGTAAAGCATGCAAAATAATATGGAAAAGAAAAAAAAACCTATGAAACAAAACTATTACTGGGAAATTCAGACTTTCCCAGTGACCCAACGGGCCATGGGTAGTCTTGTATATATATATGTATGTGTGTGTGTGTGAGCAAGTGTTTTACAATTTCCTTGCCTTCATATTGCATGATAGTGAAAATAAGTATCTATTTCTTTACTGCCCACAAGGGGCTAAACATAGAGGGGACAAACAAGGACAGAAAAAGGGATAAAGTCGATTACATCGAACCTGGTACACAACTGGTACTTTATTTATCGACCCCGAGAGGATGAAAGGCAAAGTCAAACTCAGCGGAATTTGAACTCAGAATGTAACGACAGACAAAATACTGCTAAGCATTTCGCCCGGCGTGCTAACGTTTCTGCCAGCTCGCCGCCTTATAGTTGAAAATAAGTATCACCATCATGCAAACATTGTCCTTTCTTTCCCATCTTCTGGGACACGTCAGGTCAATGGGGAAATATTATCCTGGTTGGAAACAGTGAGGGTTGGCAACAGAAAGCGTATCTGGCTGAAGAAAATCCAACTCAACAAAATCTGCCCCATTTATGCAAGCAAGGAAAAATGGATGTCAACCCTTTAGCATTTAAACCGGCCAAATCCGGCCAAAAGTATTTTGCCTGTTTTATGTTCAAACTGACCAGATCTGGTCTCTCACACCAACCCTACAATATCGTTTTAAAAATTAACAGCTACCTCATCAAAATCTCATAGCTACAAGATAATGCATGATTAGTTCAAAACAAAGTGGATGAAAAAGGATTCATTTTGGCAGAATAATGCGAACACTAAAGGGTTAAATAATAACGATGTCATATAAGACTGATACAAAAGACATGTCATAAAGTTCTATATTCTGAGTTTAAATTCCGCTGAGGTTGACTTTGCCTTTCATCCTTTCGGGGTCGATTAAATAAGTACCAGTTAAGCACTGGGGTCGATATAATCGACTTAATCCGTTTGTCTGTCCTTGTTTGTCCTCTCTGTGTTTAGCTCCTTGTGGGTAGTAAAGAAATAAGATGTCATAAAGTAATGTTATATGAAAGATATTTTATTAAAGGTAGATACTAGAACTATCACAAATGATTAGTATGAAAGGTATGTCATAAAACAAAGACCTACCACTGAGCTGCATTCTATTTTTAACAAGGTCAAGAGGTTGGACAAAACAAGTGGCACCCATTCTGAAAGTATAGGAAAGAGAGAGCAAGATAAAGAAGTGGGAGTTACTGCTGCTGCTGTGCCTCAAGGACAACAAAGAGATAACATTACATCATGAAATAGGAATGGAGAGCATGGTTATTTATGAAAGAGGAAAAATCATTTTCAGATAAAAGACAAAACAACCTATTTTGGTTCACCAAAAAATATTTTTAAATAAGACAGAATACTAAAGCCCTGGGCCAACCAAAGCCTTGAGTGGATTTGGTAGACGGAAACTGAAAGAAGCCTGTCATGTGTGTGTGTGTGTGTGTGTGTGTGTGCACACGCATTTGCCCCCCACCCACCCATAGCTGCATGATAACCAGTGCTGGTGTGTTTACATCCCTGTAACTTGACAGTTTGGCAAAAAGAGACCGATAGAATAAGTACTAAGCTTAAGATATGACCTAGGGGCGATCTGTTTGACTTGAAGCCCTTCAAGGGACTGCTTCAGCATGGCCACAGTCAAATGACTGAAACAAGTAAAAGGATAGGTAAAAAAAATGGTTGAAAAACACCTACGTAAACTAATAATGCCCAAAATTATTGTTGATACCTGTTACAATGACTCAATATTATGTTGACAAGTGGTGACAGAAGACATGACAGCAGTTGGTATGTCAAAATAGTACATTCACCAAAAATATTTTTTAAATAGGACAGAATACTAAGAGAGTTGTGGAAGTCTTTAGATGGTTTCTTATTTCTTTACTGCCCACAAGGGGTTACACACAGAGGGGGCAAACAAGGACAGGCAAACGGATTAAGTTGATTATATCGACCCCAGTGCGTAACTGGTACTTATTTAATCGACCCCGAAAGGATGGAAGGCAAAGTCGACCTGGGCGGAATTTGAACTCAGAACATAATGGCAGACGAAATACCTATTTCTTTACAACCCACAAGGGGCTAAACACAGAGGAGACAAACAAGGACAGGCAAACGGATTAAGTTGATTATATCGACCCCAGTGCGTAACTGGTACTTATTTAATCGACCCCGAAAGGATGGAAGGCAAAGTCGACCTGGGCGGAATTTGAACTCAGAACGTAACAGCAAACGAAATACCGCTAAGCATTTCGCCCGGCATGCTAACGATTCTGCCAGCTTGTTGTTGCCTTTAAATGGTTTCTAACTATGTGTAAGTGTTAAGTGTAGCCTAATAGTTAAGGCAGAGGTTGTAAACTATTTTTTGCCTATGGACACCTTTGGCTTTCTATTTTACTCTGGCAGACACATTAGTTTGTGTAGGTTGAACTATGTAAAATGTTAGAGAAAGAAACCTAGCTGTTTCTTGCAATACATACGAATAAATACATCTAAAGCAAAATTTCTTCAGGTTTTCAACGGTTACATTTACAAATTATCAACACCATACACCACACAACATCCACACAGCGTGAGCACGCACATGACACAAACTACATCCTTGGCCCACAGTATATACTTGTGGACAGGTTGCAATAAGGCGGCGAGCTGGCAGAAATGTTAGCAGGCCGAGCGAAATGCTAAGCGTTATTTCGTCTGCCGTTACATTCTGAGTTCAAATTCCGCCGAGGTCGACTTTGCCTTTCATCCTTTCGGGGTCAATAAATTAAGTCCCAGTTACGCACTGGGGTCGATGTAATCATCTTGATACCTATGTCTGTTCCCTTTATGTTTAGCCCCTTGCGGGTAATAAAGAAATAGGTTGCACCCTAAGTTTGGGGTTGTCAAAGTAGGTATTTGCAGTTGACTTGCAGATAGGTTTGGGGAGTTACATACCCCCCACTATTTTTCTTTTACATAAATATAACTAATATTCACCTTTATTTCAAAATTTTGCTTACAAATATTAAAACATGTTTATGCCAATGACTTTATGAAAGTAGTCTAATTGATAAATCAACTCAACTGTTGTTTATTTCAGAACCCTGTAACATCAAGTAGATAGGTCGCACGCCTGATTTTTATCGAAATTTTTAGTAAAAAAAAGTGTGACCTATACACAAGTATATATGCTAAGTGGGTTTACATGTGATAACAAAACCCAACAACTATGGATCCAGTTTTCAATACACCTCAACAAATACACACAACAAAAGTATGCCAGGCGTGAGAAGGCCCGGCAGGACAAGTGAGACCATAACCCGTGGCCTCTACCTGGGATGTAGCCAGTCCGCTTATGCATACCTTTCCTTCTTGAGACACAAAACTCTACTTGCAAAGACCTGTTGAGGCAAGTGAAATCAAAATCAATGGAAATTGTAGTCATGATACCAGTGTCAGTGGCACATAAGAGAACCATCTGAACGTGGCTGTTGCCAGTGCCACCCCGACTGGCCTCCATGCCAGTGGCACGTAAAAAGTACCAACCGATCGTGGCTGTTGCCAGCCTCGTCTGGCACCTGTGCCGTGGCACATAAAAAGCACCCACTACACTCACGAAGTGGTTGGCGTTAGGAAGGGCATCCAACTGTAGAAACACTGCCAGATCATACTGGACCCTGATTGAGGACTAGTTTCAGATTAATAAAATTAGTGAAGGGAAATTAGCTATGAATAATGTGTGTGTGTTAAATTAAGGTTTACTCTTTTACTTGTTTCAGTCATTTGACTGTGGCCATGCTGGAGCACCACCTTTAGTCGACCAAATCAACCCCAGGACCTACTCTTTATAAGCCTAGTACTTATTCTATCAGTCTCTTTTGCCAAACCGCTAAGTTACTACAACAGCATCGGTTGTCAAGCGATGTTGGGGTGAACAAACACAGACACACAAACATACACATATACATACATATATATATATATATATACACACACACACAATGGGCTTGTTTCAGTTTCCGTCTACCAAATCCACTCACAAGGCTTTGGTTGGCCCGAGGCTATAGTAGAAGACACTTGCCCAAGGTGCCATGCAGTGGGACTGAACCCGGAATTTATTTATTTTCAAAGTCAGTTTTAAAATAACAGAACATAACTGATGGAATGGCTCAACATGGAGGATTCACTGGAACTTTACAATATGTATCTGTGTGTGTGTGTGTGTGTGTGCACTCGCCCACCTAATATATGTAGATATATTTTGTGACTGGAGTTCTGGAGTTCACTTCAACCAACCACCTGTTCGCTTCCAAAATTATCAAAGTTTGTTAAAATAAATCTGTGTCTACATATGTGTATGCATGTTTGGTTTGTAAGGTTTTTAAATGTGGAATTGTATGCTGAAGCAGGTTTTGTACCAAGGGAAGGTCACCATGTCAATAAAACACATAACAACCCTCTTACAATATGTATGTATGCATGTGTGTATGTATATATTATGTATGCAATGTGTATGTATATATATATATATTATGTATGCATCATGTGTATATATATGTATGTATGTGTGTGTGTATATATATATATATTATGTATGCATCATGTGTATATATATGTATGTATGTGTGTGTGTATATATATATTATGTATGCATGTATGTATATATATACTATGTATGCACGTATGTATATATATTATGTATGCATATAAATATGTGTATGTATATGTGTATATATATGTATAATGTATATGTGTGTATATGTGTGAATATATATATGTATGTGTGTGTGTGTGTGTATGGATATATATATGTGTGTGTGTGTGTGTATATGTGTGAATATATATGTATGTGTGTGTGTGTGTGCATGTATATGAGTGAATATATATATATATATATATATATATATATATATGTATGTGTGTGTATATATATATAAAGGTATTATGAAGAAAAAAAAGGACAATGAATTCTGAGGTTCAAGATAAAGCCTACAGTGACTGGCTGATAAGATTAATTGGCACAAACAACGAAGGAGGAGAGACAGTTGATATGGGTCACATACGATTCTATAAACAAACCATTCTAAGATAACATTTGTGATAACTTATTAGGCAAAATTTCTGCAGATGTTATTGCCAAGAAAGTGGTACTGCAGCACCCAAATACCCAGTGTGCAGTCAGTCACACAATAGCGTTATCCCGCCACAACAATGGTTTAAAGAACCAAGGTTTCAATCTCAGCATTTGCCAGTTCGACTTGAGGAATATTCTTTAAACATTTCCAGCAAATTTTTGCGTGTGTGTCTTGTGTTACAGTGCAATGTGTCTTCTTCTTTAGCCCTGGGTCGGATCAATACCTTGTGTGCTGAATTCGGTAGACGGAAACTGAAAGAAGCCTGTTGTATCTATGTGTGTGAATCTTTTGGTATAAGTATACATCATTCACCCGCTCAACCTTCCCTCATAAAATGGATAAGGAAGCTAGGACGAAAAAGAGGGTGAATGAGGCCATCTCTTCATACTGACACTCTAGACCAATATCGAAGGATCGCCACCTGTGTGTATGTGTTGCTAAGTAAGTATATGTGTATGTATGCGTGTATCAACTAGCACCTGGCAGCCGTTGTTGTTTTGTTTACGTCACCGTAACTTAGCGATTCGGCAATAAGAAACCGATAGAATAAACTTCAGGTTTAAAAAAAATGCTGGTGTCGATTTCTTCGACTAAATCCTTCAAGGCGGAGCTCCAGCACGGCCGTACTCCAATGACTGAAACAAGTAAAAAGAGAGAGAGAGAGAGAGAGAGAGAGAGAGAGTGTGTGTGTGTGTGTGTGTGTGTGCTTCCCCTTTTACATGCTCAAAATATCCTGTACGGTTCTCGATCTTTTGTAAATATCTGTGGTTAATGAGAAAAATTATTAGCGCTTTCCGCTCTCAGTTCAAATTCCGTCGAGGCTGACTTCACTTTTCACCCTTTCGGGATCGATAAAATAAGTACCGGTTGATTACTGGATTCGATATATAAATGTCAAGCCCCCTCCCCCCACCACACACACACACACACCAAACTTCAGGTCTTGGGCCCTATAGCAGAAAAGGACGATTACCATCATCATTATAATCGTTATTGTCGTCGTCTCTCATTGAAATACCGACAGAGATCAATGAATGTTTTCCGACCTTCCGGAGTTAATAAAGTATCGGCCATTCATTAGAATCGATATAATAGACTGTTCCCTTTGTCCTACAAACATTTATGGCCTTACGTCTAATATAATAAATTATTATTATCGTTATCCAATCTTAGTCTAGAATGGCTCCATTGTTTAAAAAGAGAAAGACGTGACCCCCAGTAGCCATATCGTCTTGTCTGGCACGTAAAGGGTTTTGAGTTATAAAACAGACGTGAAATAGGAAGTAGTGGTGGTTATGGCTTTCCACTGGGTGTACCAGCAACAATGTGAGTTTACAGGAACAACAAATTGCCCTTGTATATAGTACGTCGAATGAGAGTTATGAGGGAGGATTGGGATGTGTGGCTATTATGCCTTTCTAGAAGAGGGAGAAAAACGTCCATCAACGAAAAGATGATGTAAAATAGCTGCAAACCGTTAAGTTTTTAGTATAATGACATATATAAGGCTTTAATTGACAGCCTGTAAAACAGTTACAAATGACCTTCAGTTGAGGACAACAGGTTTATTAGAGTACAATAAAGAGTGAGATATATTCCACGTCGAACGGTAAAGAATGTGGGCGACCAACCTGCAACAGACTTAAATGTGTGATTAAATACGGGTTAACGTGTATTTTTTAACAGCAGGCAATGAATACACGCACCGAATTAGGGATATTTAATCCACAACACTTTATGAATATGGATTCATTACAAAATTCTTAGTAGAAACGGTGCTACTTTTCTTTCTTTCTGTCTGTCTCGTGTGCGTGTGTATAATGTATGTAAGTGTCTGTTTTGAATGGCAGCCACATAGATAAGAAGCTCCGGATTCCAGTTACAGTTCTTTCTTTACGTTGCTAATTAACGACCTTCCCCTTCGTCAACAGATAGGCATGAAAGCTGCACATCCTCATTCAATAGCAACTCATTCGCAATGGCCGTACTGGAAGAATTTATTGTTCCAATAACCTTACAAAACAAACTAATATTTAGTATTTAGAGAATTAACTACTGGTAACTGGAGTTGATTAAGGTTAACCTAACTGCATATATATCATATATTTAACAAATTAAACTGAGATTTTGATCGTTATTTGTATATTACACTTTTCAGCGATGTTTAAGGTGTGTCATCTAAAAAAATCAGAGCGTGAAACTCGAACGATAACCACAATCTCAGTTTAAATGATTGTATGAAAACATTCTCCATTGTGCCACTGTTCCCCCCACTTTCGCTTAGAAATTGTAACATGCGTCACCATCAATCAATCTAGCCAGGCATCTCCACACGGAAAAGCTCCCCTCCAAGGTGCAGACGTGAACAAGATGTGAATGTGTACGAGTGGAAGACCAACACAATGGTGCCCAAATATGCGAATCTCTCTTCACCGGGTTACCGATGTCCCAGAGAAGAACACAAGTCAATACAGATTGGACCTTGTGTAGTCAGAGCCGTCTTCGCAGCATTATAGGCCTCCAACCTCGGGCAAATCAAGGCACTCGGCCCTACAGTATTTATTTTTCGATAAGAAGAAGCCACAGCTTACACTGATCAGAACTGGGCCGCCCTTAGACCCGCGAAATCCTCGGGCAACTACCCCCATTACTGAGTGTAGTCGCAGACGTTGCAGCCAGGATGCAAAGAATTGGAAACAGCTATCAAGGAATCTCGTCCCACACTCTAAACATTTCACTGGTATCTTATTTATCGATCTCAAAATGATAAAACGCGGAGCTGACTGATCTCTGCGGCATTTGAAGTCAGAGCACAGATTCGAAATAAATAGTCTTTTACTGGTTTCAGTCGTTGGACTGCGACCATGTTGGGACACGGCTTTCAAGGACTTAGTCGAATATATTGACCCAGAATGTATATTATTGATGCTGAACCGCTAAATTATGGGCATAAAGGGACAAATCATCAACAACAGTGGGTGTGTGTGTATGCATACACACACGTTTCTCTTATTAATAAACATCCCACCCATGTAACCTCTCATACACACAATCTCAATATACATACATATCCCCCATATACATACAACCTCCCGTATATATATATATATATATATATATAATATATATCACACACACAGTGTGTGTACGTACATATATACACCACATACAGGTGTGTATGTATATGGATACATATATATATATACACAGCTCCCCATATATATATATATATATATATATATATATATATAATATATACATATATACACACACACACAGTTTGATAGTTTGTTTTTCTTTTTGCCTATGTGAATTACGAGTATTACTGTCTGTGGAGATATATTGTAGTAGAAGAATTAGTAGTTTGACTGCTATTTCTAAATTTCGGTATGTGGTGAAGCAACTTTTTGCTGATCCCTTAATTATGTACGGCTAATTCGCTTACCACTTGTGATGGTATTTTAATAATACCATCCCTATGTATATATATAATATATATATATATATATATATATATACACACATAGACTCCCCACCCTGGACTTCTGAACAGTTCCTTTCTGCGCACACGTTGTTAGTCAACCCAAAGCTACAGTATGAAATACTTGTCCAAGAAGTGACTCTGTGGAAACTAACGAAAGCCACGTGGCTGCTGCGAAACCACACAACTAGGCTTGAGCCTATTTCAATATTTTGACAAACTGGACGATGAATATTGGAATGTTCTTCCTGTTTTCTTTATTATTCAATTTGCTGCGGCTACAAACACAAAATGACCTGTGGTTTGTCAAATAGAAACGTTGTGTTCGTCCGTTCGGAGCGAGTCAGGAGAGTCCCAGCTATGCACAATAATTGATGTGCACCTGTCCATCATTTTTAGTACTGTTGTGGCACTAAAAACAAAACGAAAAGAAAAAAAAACCGGGCGTACTTCTGGTTTAAACACCCCATATAATAACTTATAAATTGTTTTTTTCCTGGAATTTTGAGAAAATTTTCGCGAATTTGTGTTCTAAGCACGGAACATTATAGGATTATGAAAAAAAAAATTCTTTCCCAAAAATATTGGGTTTAATACGGACAGCCCGAATTTTTTGTTTCAATCTCAGCAACGGACACCAATGCATGTCAGAGTGACAAACAAACGAGGAAGGTATCAGGTGGTCGCGAGATGTGCTAAAAACAACAGCTAAACCACACACAATTTTTATTTGTCTACATAATCGTATGAATTTCCCTGTGTAGAACACACAATTCGCAAAATATTTCTGAAAATTTCAAACAATAATAAAAGTTACGAGGAGTTATATGGGGGGGGGGTACTTAAACAAGAATTCCACCGAAAATCGAACTTGGAATCAGTTTGGGTGAAATCATAGTTAATAATGTATATTAACTATAGATCCAAATATCTAGCCATCACAAAAAAAAAATATGTTGCCGGTAATACAGTTAATGGGACTATTACACATCGAGGGACCCTAGAGTAGTGTGTAGCGGACCTTGAATTATATAATTATATGGGATAACAAGGCTGACAGACGAGGTCAGCAGTGTCATGTAAGGAGAAGTGTAAAAATGATATTACGTTGTTATGTAGCCCTGGGTCAGCTTGTCTTTATTCAAGGACAGAGGGTAAGATCTGTCTGCGATTTATAAAATGGAAACTAGTTCTCGTTTGGATTTTCTAGTGAGTAAAAGGAATACAATGTGACAGAGGAGTCGATGACCTGCGCCGAACAGCGGAGATGAGGTCTGTGAAGTGAGGTGTAAATGACAGCAACAAGAGTAGAGGGGGGAGAAAAGGAGGGGTAGTTTGATTGATATACAGACAGGTGGGTGATCAGGCAGGTAACAGATAGAGAGACAGGCTGACAAACAGGTAGTTAATTAGACAGACAGACAACCAGATAGATAGATAGGTAGGTAGATAAGTAGATAGGTAGGTAGGTAGGTAGGTAGGTAGATAGATAGATAGATAGATAGATAGATAGATAGATAGATAGATAGATAGATAGATAGATAGATAGATAGATAGATAGATAGATAGATAGATAGATAGATAGATAGGTAGGTAGATAGATAGGTAGACAGACAGGTAGGTAGATAGATAGGTAGACAGACAGGTAGGTAGATAGATAGGTAGACAGACAGGTATGTAAGTAGATAGATAGATAGATAGATAGATAGATAGGTAGGTAGTAAGGAGTAGTAAAGACTCAGAAATGGTGGTGGTTAGTGGTGAAAAATATGAACCAGGATCGAACTGAGACAAGGTAAGGAAGACGATGTTCGGCACATGTGGTTACATATACAAAGTGATGCGGAAACGCAGTGGAGGAGAAAGAGCAAGAAACATACAATAAAACCCTGTGTCTGGGATCATACACGGCGAGGTCTATTGGGGGGGGGGATATGTTATATCCGTAATAAACTGACTCGGTTTTGAAATTATTTACTAAGTAAAAAGACATTATTATTATTATTGAACCGTGAAGTCGAATAAAGGTTACTAATTCGATTGGGATTGCATTTATTGGTGATTGACTTAAATTTTGAGTGATTAACGGGATTTGTTTAGCAGGTCTCGTCTTACGACCGACTACAACTTACTACTATAGGAAAACGAGATGGAAAATGGCCTAGGGCTATAACAACATACACTGCAGGTATAGAGAAAGTACTTATAGAAACTCAACCGCAAAATAATATAATAAATATAATATGTATGTATGTATGTAATAACATGGTGGAAGGGCCATTTCAATAATTTGAAAACACGAAAATATAAATCCACTTTATTATTTCTTGAGCTGTCAAAATTGTCGTCGCACAACTGCGACCAGGCCATTGACTGCGTGTGTGTATGTGTACATTACATATATATATATATATATATATATATATATATGTGTGTGTGTGTGTGTGTGTGTATTATATCTAATGTACTAGCAACCAAGGTATAGATATGTAACTAGGATTGCTGTGGTCATTTATAATGCACTTTAAGTCTCCAAGAAGACATGTAGTAGACCTTCAAGTATAGACAATCAAAGTATAGACAGGTAAGAGAGGTATGACCGTTTATTTAGCCATGCGAAGTAGAATTGCTCTGACCATTTAAAAATGCACTTTAAGCAGACCTTCTAGGATAAATCTATATACATGCACACACGTACACAACAATGCAGAGATGGGAGACGGAGTCAGCTGTGTTATTTACGGAGAGAATTAGCGATGACCAACCAGTGTAGCAGTAGACATGAGGAGAGAGAGTAAGACCATGGTGTCCAGTATAAAGGAGATGTCGACGAATGTGAAAGGTAGCGGTTATTATTAACGTGGTCAAACAAGCTCGAAATAACAGCAAAATCCCTCTCAAATTACACCTTTAAAAATAAAGGAAGGGCAAGTTGGAAAAACTGAAATCATGGGAACACACTTAACCGGAAAACCCCCGCAAAAAACTGGTTGGTTACAGCTGGAATCTTTTTGATTTTGTTTAAAGCCAAGGTTAATTGGATTAAATAACAAGAGAGATAGAGAAAGGTGATGTGTACTTCAGATTTTAAAAAAGACTGATATTAGAATTGTTTTGAAAAAGATACAGACGTCTTAAAGAAGCTGCCGTAAGCATGAAGAAGACAGAGCGTGTTCAAGGACAAATGGATAAATGTGAAGAAGGAACTTACCCAGCAAGACCACCGAAAAGGAACTTGATAGAATTGGGGATGGATTTTGAGACTTTAGGGGCCACAGGGGGTGGTGGTGGTGGGGCGGCAACTGGGGCCGGAGGAGCGCTGGGTTCGGACATGTCCTGTAGATTGAATGGTATCCCGGCAATGGAACACTTTAGACCTCGACCTTCCTTAACTTTTTCTCCATTCACAGAAGGAAAATTGGTTAGCTTAGAGCAGGTCACGTGACTCTACACAATATTACCTCTTCCTCCTCCCCCACGTCTCTATTATAACAGCAGCAGCAGCAGTTGGCGTGTTGCCTCCACCTTCCCCACTATCATTAATAATAACAGTAGTGGTGGTAGTAGTAGTAGTTGCACTGAATTAACTTTACCACAACCACCACCACTTGTATGTGTGTATATATATATATATGCCATGTATATATACAGACATTTTACGTACAAATGTATATACGCACACATACATACACGTATACGAACATATACACAGTTCTCTCTCTCTCTCTCTCTCTATATATATATATATATATATATACCGTAATCCATTTTGTCTATGTAAACATATCTAATCTTGGTGTACGATTGTTTGGGGTTAAAATCCAAGATAAAGGGGACAACAAACACTCCCAGGACCTTACAATGTAACTATGTGCAAGCGCGCCCACACACATACACGCAGATGTGTGTGTGCGCGCGCGCGCGTGTATGTATGTAATGTATACATGTATAGGTGTAAGTATATATGTATATATATATTATATGTATATATATTGCATGTATGTATTGTTTAAATATATATATCATATATACATATATATATATATATATATATAAAGTGCGTGTATGTATGTATACTTGTACGTGTGTATATGTAGATATATGCGTGTGTATTTACCATCACCTTGCCGTCTGTGAGTCACAGATAATTCATGTGATACAGAAGAACATTATACTTATGTGTCATCTATCGACCTCAAAGACTCAACATCTTTTCCCAAACCATTTTCAAGGCACTCTAACAAACATAAAGAATGTATTTTCAGGACTGACTTCATTTTTTCTGGTTGATATGAACTCTGCAGAGCAAGAATGACCTTCAGAATATATAATACCTGAAGGTTCTTTGAAACCAAATGCAAATGACAAATCCAGACTATCCTAGACTTCTCCGCCTTCAACTTACCACACTCACTACAGTTTAACCCTTGCCTGTACAAAGCATTTCATAAGTGTCTCTTAAGTGGTCATGCTTGTTTTCAGCTTTTTAATTAACCCTTACTTCATACGTTCTGAGGAAAATCAAACTTTCCTTTCATAAGTCCCAAGTTATCATCATCATCATTGACATTAAGGTGTGTCCTAAACGTCCATGTCTGTTTTGAGATTTAGTTAACCTGTTTTTTTTAATGTTCTGAGCAGTATAAAGCTTTCTTTTCATTAGTCTCAAGTTATTCTGGTGGTTAAAAAAAATTGGGAGTGTGCACATGTATAATGCATGGACACCAGGAAATGAAATGATTTGTGTGTGTTTGTATGTGTGCATATCATCATCATCATCATTTAAAATCTGTTTTTCATTCTAGCATGGGTTGGACGATTTGACTGAGGACTGGCGAACCAGATGGCTGCACCGAGCTCCAATCTTGATCTGGCAGAGTTTCTACAGCTGGATGCCCTTCCTAACATCAACCACTCCGAGAGTGTAGTGGCTTTTACGTGCCACCAGCACAAGGGCCAGTCAGGCGGTACTGGCAATGACCTCACTCAAATGTTTTTTTCACGTGCCAGTAAGATTACGCTGGTAACAATCACGCTCAAATGGTGCCTTCTACATGCCACTGGCACGGAAGCCAGTTAGCTGCTCTGGCAACGATCACGCTCAGATGGTGCTCTTAGCGCCCCACTAGCACAGATGCCAGTCATCGAATTTGATTTCGATTTCACTTGCCTCAAACAGGTCTTCACAAGCAGAGTTTAGGGTCCAAGGAAGGAAAGGTACACATAAGTGGGCTGGTTGTGCCCCTGGCATAGGCCACGAGGTTATGGTCTCATTTGGCTTGCCGGGTCTTCTCAAGCACAGCATATTTCCAAAAGTCTTGGTCACTAGTCATTGCCTCGGTGAGGCCTAAAGTTCGAAATACATATGTGTGTGTGTGGATATTATTGAGATGCCATATATGTATACACACATTATGTATATATGTGTGTATATATACACACATAAAAGATACAAGGAATAACAGAAATGTGTATGCACACACACACATATATTATACATACATAAATGCATTTTGTTCTGAGTAATATAAATGTGTGTAGCAAACTGGTTGGGGCATTCAGTTCAAAATCGTAAGGGGAGAGGGGGGCAGAGCTCAATTCCTGCTGGGACATAGTGTCCTTGAGCAAGACACTTTATTTCACATAGCTCCAGTCCAGTCAGATAGTAAAAATGAGTAGTACCTGTATTTCAAAGGGTCAGCCTTACCACATTCTGGGTCAGGCTGAATCTCCTCAAGAACCGCATTAAAGGTATGTGTATATGTGGGCTACTCAACCACTTGGACATAGCATTTCACAAGCTGGCTGTTCTGTTGATCAGATCAACTGAAACACCTATCATCATCACCAACAGACTGCAAGTGTGTGTGGATATAAAGCTTTCCTTTCATAAGCCCCAGCATGTATACTCTTTACTCTTTTACTTGTTTCAGTCATTTGACTGCGGCCATGCTGGAGCCGACCCCAGGACTTATTCTTTGTAAGCCTAGTACTTATTCTATCAGTCTCTTTTGCCAAACCGCTAAGTTACAGGGATGTAAACACACCAGCTTCGGTTGTCAAGCGATGTTGGGAGGACAAACACAGACACACACACACACACACATATATCCTTAAATCCTTAAAAATGTTTTAGCCCGAAGGCCGCGGCCATGCTGGGGCACCACCACTGATATATATCAGTGCCCCGGGTGAGGTATATATACGACGGGCTTCTTATATATATACATATATACGACGGGCTTCTTTCAGTTTCCGTCTACCAAATCCACTCACAAGGCTTTGGTCGGCCGAGGCTATAGCAGAAAACATTTGCCCAAGGTGCCACATAGTGGGACTAAACCCGACACCATGTGGATGGTAAGCAAGCTACTTACCACACAGCCACTCCATGTTCATAAAAACAGAGAGAAAGGGAATGTGTGTTTGTTCATGACTGTGTATAAGTTTGTGTGTGTGTGCATTCATGTGCTTGGGTGTGTGTGTGCATGTGTGCATTTGGTCGTATCCTATTAAAATTGAAAACAATAACAACAATAATAAAACTAGAACGGAAAGCCAAAGTTGTTTGTCATTACAGTAATGAAGGGTTTTCGTGACACTGATGACTGCATATCTTTCTGCATCTGCTGCTGCACTAATATCAATGACATTCGTCGATGACAGCAAAATGAAAGGTTAGCACAGTGACAATACTGAGTCAGTCTAGAGAACGGGGACGCAGGAAGAAGGATTCATAAAAGACCGATGTTCACAGCAACCTTGACATCTAAAATATGCGACAAATCTCGCATATTTTCCCACTCATTGGGTAAAAGAAAATACAGGAAGATCAGTTACTTATGAGATTATTCAACACATTTGCCTTTCACACACTTATTGCAATAGTCCTTCAGTTTTTCTAAGACAAATAAAAGAACTTTCATGATACCCTTAAAGTTAAGAAGTTTTCAGTACCTCCATATATATATACATATATATAATATAGAGTAAAATCTAATAATTTTATCAGGTAGCCAGTATGGAAATAAAAAAACCTTTATAATTATATATATATATATATATAATAACAATTTAATAAATAAAACATATGCATACATACATATATGTACATACCTACATCTATATGTATATATACATGCATATATGGGTACAGGTCACCTCAAAAAAAACGTAGAACACAACAAGAAAGAAAAACATAAAAACAAAACATGGAAACGAACTTTTTTTAACAACGTAAAAACAGAGTACAAGACATACAACACAAGGAATATTCCCCTTCTTCAGCTGCCCCTGTTTCGACTTATTGCATGTTTCGGAGGTAAGGGCAGGACACGACTCCATTGAAACAGTCCTTCCCGCAAAGCAAATTAAATAAAATTTGGGATTTCTTTGCAGAGGGGTAAAAAGTGACAAGAACAGGACAGTAAAAGCAATACAAATAAAGATAAAAACAGTACATATATAATACACACACATATATATATATACACACATATGTGTGTGTATTATATATGACATATATAACATATATATAATTATATATATAAAAATGAAAATAATGATGAAATTATGTGTATGTGTGTGTGTTCATGTACATAGCCTCATGGCATTAAAAGTTCAGATTCTTACACAGATATCTCTTTTATTCAGGGTGCAATACTTGTCTGTTCTTCAGAGAATAAATTTTAATATTCGATACTGATGTGTTTACAGGTATTTTATATATGCAAGTATTATAACCTGTTTAAGAAATAAAGACAATTGAAATTTTAGCATGGTCTACTTAACTTCCATGCCAGGTATTAAGTTCTCTAGTGATTATTAGAGTGTGGATGTACGCACATACACACACCGACAGACAAATTGTACAGACAAGAAAGTAATATTCCAAATACAGTATAGCTGTGAAAACAGCAGAAAGATTGGGTATTATTACCTTTATAAGATGGAAAAATGTTGTCAACAGACAGCCATGGGACTCAAACTTGCACCCCTTGGATGCCAGCTAAGTACTCTACCATTAAGCTAAACTGCCCTCTGACAGACATATGTTTGCATGCATGCATATACACATTCATATATCAGGCCACAACAGACAAAAAAGGATGCTCTTGAAGCTGAGAATTTGAACCTATGGAGACAATATTTACATATAGGCATAGGAGTGGCTGTGTGGTAAGTAACTTGCTTACCAACTACATGGTTCTGGGTTCAGTCCCATTGCGTGGCACCTTGGGCAAGTGTCTTCTACTATAGCTTCGGGCTGGCCAAAGCCTTGTGAATGGATTTGGTAGATAGAAACTGAAAGAAGCCCGTCGTATATATGTATATGCTGGTGGCACGTAAAAAGTGCCCACAACACTCACAGAGTGGTTGGCGTTAGGAAGGGCATCCAGCTGTAGAAACACTGCTAGATCAGACCGGAGCCTGGTGCAGCCTCCTGGCTTCCCAGACCCCGGTTGAACCGTTCAACCCATGCTAGCATGGAAAACGGACGTTAAATGATGATGATGATATATGTATGTGTGTCTGTGTTTGTCCCCCCAACATCGTTTGACAACTGATGCTGGTTTGTTTACGTCCCAGTAACTTAGCTGTCCGGCAAAAGAGATCGGTAGAATAAGTACTAGGTATCCAAAGAATAAGTCCTGGAGTTGATTTGTTCGACTAAAGGCGGTGCTCCAGCATGGCCACAGTCAACTGACTGAAACAAGTAAAAGAGTATATCACCAGAGGAAACACAACTAGATCACATAAGGCAAGGAAACAGTTACATAACCAAATACCTGCATGCCTGGAGAACTATGTTGCATAGAAACAATTGTAGTGATTGAAAATAAATATCCAACAGTACTCCATCTTGTTGCCTCCAAATTTTTTTCTATCTATTCACACACGACAGAAGCCCAAACGCAAACCTGGAAGTATGTATAATACTACTACTCAGTAGCAAAGGATGAACTCTGAAGGTGGGTGGCTTCATACTGTACTCTTCTATGTTCTTAACAGGATATACGATAACTATACACATACATACATATATCATCATCATCATCATCATCATCGTTTTATGTCCACCTTCCATATTGGCATGGTTGGAATGGTTTGACAAGAGCTGGCCAGGCAGAAGCCTGTACCAGACTTCTGTAACTGTTTTGGCAGGGTTTATACAGCTGGATGCCCTTCCTAACACCAACCACTCAGCAGAGTGGACTTAGTGCTTTTTACGTGGCACAATCACAGGCGAGGTCAGTTTTGGCAAGGTTTTTACTGGATGCCCTTCCAAATGACAACCACTTTAAAGTGTGGACTAGGCGCTTTTAAGTGGCACCTGCACCAACAGGGTCACCAAATACTTGCATGGCAAAAAAAAAACCTCTTTTGAGGAGGTGATCTTGTGTCAGATGTTGAAAGGTTACAGTGAGACAGAGAGACAGAAACAGGTGTCTTGCTGTAGAGAAGGTATAAGGTTGCCCAACTGGAGAGAGAGAAAGAGAGAGAGAGAGAGATGAGGAATGAAGACAGAAACAGGTGCACTGCTGCAAAGGAAATACATGGTTACTCAACCTGAGGGAAGTGCAGGAGAAGGAGAGAGAGAGAGTGGGAGACAGCAGGATAGAGATGGTGGCAAAGTGCCAGGCATATGCAATGGTACAGTGAGACAGGGCATGGGTGGAACACACAGGTCAGAAGCTAGCGGAAAGCAATGATACAGTGGCAAAGGGCCAAGGGGAGAGGATTAAGGATTGGGAGGTAAGCGTAGAGCATGAAGTGGAAATGTGAGAAAGAGAAGAAATGTAGTTTGGTTTGTTGTGGTAGAGTGTGTGAGAAATCTTCTTGTTAAGTGTGGATGGAACACACAGTGCTTCTAGAACTTGGTCTCGCTGACATGGGCGGGTCTTCTCAAGAACTTCATATTGCCAGACATTTCAGTCCATTGTCATTTTCTCCATAATGCCTAATATCCTGAGATCAGTCCTTAAAACTTCATCCCACATCTTCCTGGGTCTCCCACTTCCATGGGTACCATCAACTTTTAGTGATCGGCACTTCTTTATGCAACAGTCCTCATTCATACGCACACATATATACGCAGCTGTCCTCATTCATTCACACACACATATATATGCTTGTATGTATAAGGCGGCAAGCTGGCAGAAACGTTAGCATGCCGGGCAAAATGGGTGGCCGTATTTCGTCTGCCATTACGTTCTGAGTTCAAATTCTGCCGAGGTTGACTTTGCCTTTCATCCTTTCGGGGTCGATAAATTAAGTACCAGTTACGCACTGGGGTTGATGTAATCAACATAATCTGCTTATCTGTCCTTGTTTGTCCCCTCTGTGTTTAGCCCCTTGTGGGTAGTAAAGAAATATATATGTATGTATGTATCTATGTGTGAAGAGAAAGAGACTGTGTGTGAGAGAGTGATAGATGATAAATAGATAGATATGATGAATACTGCAGTAAATTTACTTGTCATGATGTACTAATATTAAGTATGACACACAAATAGCAATCTGCATATGCTAACAATTCTGCCCAGTGATCAAGCAGAATTGTTAGCAAACCAAGTAAAATGCTTGGTGGTATTTTGTCAGTCTTTACATTCTGTGTTCAAATTCTGGTTGGGGTGACCACTAATGGAGCACCAGCAATGATGGGTGAGAAAAAAGGTGTGGTATCTTTACTTCAAGAATGGGTTGGTGAACAACAGTCACTATTCAAGCTGCATTGCATTATATATCAAGATGTTTTGTATGCAAAGACACTCCGATTCAAAGACATCATTACTGTTTGAGAAATTACAACCGTGTTTCGTGGTCTGCTACCACAACAGCTCCTTTATAGGATCCAGTTAGCTCAAGACATCATCAGGAGGAACCATGTCCGGTTTCGGCCCCTACTCCCCTACCATTTTGAAGTGGTGCCCCTCCCTTTTCGGAGGTGCCTTCAGCTCTGGTGTTGGGTGCATGTCTTCTTTCTTCTGTTCCCTGGCCTCTTCGATGTATCATCAGCGAGTGTCAGCTGGTGACTGACTGACTTGTCAAATTTGTCCCTTTAAAGTTTCGAGTACTTTTTCACTTAATTGTCTAACATGTAAACATATGCACATATTTGAGCAGCTATGTATCTGGTATTCTTTTATTCTTTTACTTGCTTTAGTCATTTGGCTGCAGCCATGCTGCAGCACCACTGTTAGTTGAGCAAATCAACCCCCAGGACTTATTCTTTGTAAGCCTAGTACTTATTCTATTGATCTCATGGGAGCTGTGCTGTTTTCTGACTTAGTAGGCATGCCCATGCGTGTTAGACACATGGAGCTCAAAATCATGCTCAGAGTTGTTGTTGGCACGATCGTTAATAATTTTGTGGGTGTTTACTAAGTGAGAGCTTCAATGTATCTCTGCTCAAGGAAGCAAGGTGTTCAGAATTTGGGAGATGCCTGATGGAGGGTATTCACTTGGTTGCACGTCTCTGAACAGTTTCCAGGCCAATGTCCTGAACAAGATAGGGGTTCACGATATTGCAAGCATACTTCCTATATGTATTATCTCTATATATATAAACGGCAAAATGTCTGTGTGTGTGTCCTTTATACAAATCCACAATTTTTCAGTTAGAGGGCTTGCACTTTCTACGGTCATTCAAAACCGTCCAAGGGTGGTCGTGCACATCTTTACATTTCCCCAGTCACCCTGCAAAGCCATTAAAAACTCAATAGAAGTGACATTTTTATGAATTTTCTATCCAAAACCCAATCAAAATGCCCGAAACTTGATACGCCAATTGAATGCCAGCTAGCTGTATGTGACTGGTCAGAGATTTGGACAGTACTCGCGTGTATGTGTATGCACGCAGCTGTATATGCATGCACTAGCACTATGACCTGGCGTTGCTGGGTCATAGTGCTAGTTAAAGATATTACATTAAACATTGTAGCTAACTTCTGATTGGCTGAGGAAAGAATGAGGAGGGATTAGTTGAAACGTAAGATGAATCAAACACATAATCTGTAGCAATTTATTATTTTTTAAAGCGGATACAAATGTGTCACATATACCTTTATCTGATTGATTGAGATATTTGATGAATCATGTTTAGACATCAAAGAGGAAGTTTGCTTGATGTGTGAGGTGTGCAATAATGTCGAGTAATGAATTGCAAGACTTCAGCTCTGAAAAAATCTGAAAAAATTCATTATCCACTGTTTTATAGTTTTGAGTACTTTTTTGCTTAATTGTCTAATGTGTAAACATATGCACATATTTGAGCGGCTATGTATCTGGTATTCTTTTATACCTTTTACTTGTTTCAGTCATTTGACTGTGGCCATGCTGGAGCACCACTGTTAGTCGAGCAAATCAACCCCAGGACTTATTCACAAACACAGACTTGGATAAACATGCATGCACGTGCACACACATACACACGCATATGCACACATACACATGCATATTCATTCATATGTACATACATGTAAGCAAGCATACCAGTGTGCAGGCACACATGCATGTGTGTGCACATGTACATGTATACACGTGCAAAACAAGTGATGGGCATTGGGGATTGGCATGTGTTGGGGGTTGGTAAACGTAGGGGATTGGTAAATGGCAGTCCTGCTCATGGAGTTGGTTGGTAATGGTGACCTTGGTGCAGGCAGTGCAGAGTAGCAGCTGGTACTAAGGTGGTATATCCAGGTTAAGAGGGTGGCGAGCTGGCAGAAACGTTAGCACACCGGGAGAAATGCGTAGCCGTATTTCGTTACGTTCTGAGTTCAAATTCCGCCAAGGTCAACTTTGCCTTTCATCCTTTCGGGGTCGATAAATTAAGTACCAGTTATGCACTGGGGTCGATATAATCGACTTAATCCGTTGGTCTGTCCTTGTTTGTTCTCTCTGTGTTTAGCCCCTTGTGGGTAGTAAAGAAATAGGTATATCCAGGTTGTCGGCAGTCAGAGACCTGAAATTTACCAGAAGGGCACATCTCTGGTGACAGCAATACGATAAATCATATTTCTAGTTGATGGATACTGCAGGTTGTTGGAGGATATGCAGTTTTTCACAGAGGCAGAGCGGGCAGTTGGGGGCACCAGGAGAATATGGTGATGCTATGTCGACAATAGTCTACTTGATGCTGGTTATTTCATCTCGGAGATCACAGAGTTTCCAGAGGAAACAAAGAAGGGAAGTAGAGTTGTCTCTGTCCCTGGATCTGAATAAGTGCATATGCTGGGAGTGTCTTCCCTTGAAGTCATTAGCCAAATCAGACTGGAGTCCAGAGCAGCACCCCAGCTTGTCAGCTCTAGTCAACCATCCAACTCATGCCAGCATGAACAACAGATGTTAAATGGTGATGATAATGATAATGATGATACATATGTATGTGTTATCTTTTTGTTGTGTCAGTCAGTGCACTGTGGCCATGCTGGAGCACTGCCTTGAAGAGTTTAGTCAAACAAATCGAGCCTAATACTTATTCTATTGGTTTCTTTTGTTGAACCACTAAGTTACAGGGACATAAACAAGCCGATACCAGTTGCAAAGTGGTGGTAGGGGACAAACACAACCACAAAGACAATCACACACACATATTTGTATAGTGCCTAGTAATGCCATCGGATGGTGTAAGGGTAGCTCTGTATACTATGGTCCTTGAGAGACAAGATTCATCTAGAGGGCACATGTTGCAGATTGAGGTTGGGGGTGGTGTGGGTGCATTTTTACATCTGTCAATGCGTACCACCCCTTTCAACTTCCTCCCCAACTCCTAATCACCACATGATACCATAATTGTTTATTGATTATGTGAACATTATTCAAAAACAATTATTTGGAAACAATTATTCAAAAAACATTTATTTGAATGGAAAATTGTATGAATGAAATTTTATTCAAAAGGACAATTATATGAAATGTTAATTATTCTAAATTTTTTTAATTTTATTTAAACAAAAATGATAAAATTAAAAATCAAGTACACAAATGATATTTATTTTGAATAACTGTTCTTAGAATAATTGTTTTCGAACAATTTTCATGATACTTGTTTACCTTAAACAATTCCCATGTTTCATATCATTTGATGTGGTTTGGCAAAAGCCTAGATTATACTAGAATGGTTTTAAGATATCTGCCTGGATTCAAGATCTTTATTCCTTTCAGACCAATCCTACTGGTGGGGTAAAGCACTCAAGGCGGTGCCACATAAAAGTGCCTGTGCAGAGCCACATAAAAAGCACAGATGTGACAAAATGTAAAAGTGCCCATGCGATGACATGTAAACATATCCAGCACACACTGTAAAGTGGTCGTCATTAGGAAGGGCATCCAGCTATAGAAACCATGCCAAATCAGACTGGAGTCTGGTGCAGCACCCCAGCTTGTCAGCTCTGGTCAAACCATCCAACTGTAAGTCTAACAGTATTTGGACTGTTGGACTTATTTTTGCAATTTATCCAGTACAGCCATTAAAGAAGTAAATAGTATTTTCCTAAACATGTACAGATGCGTACACTCTCATCAATACACATGTCCATGCAAAACTATATGAGCGTGTTTACACACCCACATATAGAATTATATACTTGCAAAGGCAGCCCCCTCCTTCTTCCTCCCTAACAACCTGAGTGACTTCTAATTGTGACATGGTCTATTTCCTGTCCTCCACGTGGTCAATTTCCTATTCGCCTATCGGTATTTTCCAACTAACTGTTACTGATATACCAACACCAAAACAGGTCACCGCATGACCTTCCTTGACCAATCGCAGCCCACCTTATGGTAATAACAATCAACTTCTGTCATTCAAATTGAAAATGGCTGAAGACTAGCATCACACATGAAACTCAAGAGTACCAACGAATTTGAATCAAACTGTTTGATCCATAGATGTAACTCCCAATAAATTGGTTGAGTGCCTTTCTTTCATTTCTCCACACACTCGTGTATGTGTGTGTGTGGAGAGAGAGAGATTTGGTGATGCAAACAGGAAAAATATGTATTTGCCTATTGAATGGTATAAAGGGCAAACTATTCGAAAAATATGAATTATCCACGTGACATTGTAGTTGTTTTTATGATTTGTTGCAGAACTAGCCAGGGAAATACTGTTATCACTGATATATAAATTGGCAACTCCTTGGTCTGTAACTCATTTGGTAAGCGCTGACACACAACATTCTTGGCCTTTGAGTCACTCTATTAATAGATAGATAGATAGATAGATGGAAAGATGGATAGATGGAAAGATAGGTATCTATTTATCTATCTATCTATCTATCTATCTATCATCATCATCATCGTTTAACATCCGTTTTCCATGCTAGCATGGGTTGGACGATTTTGACTGAGGGCTGGTGAACCAGATGGCTGCACCAGGCTCTAATCTTGATCTGGCAAAGTTTCTACAGCTGGATGCCCTTCCTAACGCCAACCATTCCAAGAGTGTAGTGGGTGCTTTTACGTGCCACTGGCATGAGGGCCAGTCAGGTGGTACTGGCAACGGCCACGCTAAAATGGTTTTTTTTACATGCCACCTTAACAGGAGCCAGTCCAGTGGCACTGGCAATGATCACGCTCGAATGGTGCCTTTTACGTGCCACCGTCTTGGAAGCCAGTTAGCTGCTCTGGCAACAATCATGCTCGGATGGTGCTCTTGGCACCCTACTAGCATGGGCACAAGTGCCAGTAAGGCGACGCTGGTAACGATCACACTCAAATGGTGCCTTTTATGTGCCACTGGCATGGAAGCCGGTTAGCTGCTCTATCAACGATCACACTCGTATGGTGCTCTTTGCACCTCGCTAGCACGGATGCCAGTCATCGAATTTGATTTTGATTTCGATTTCACTTGCCTCTACATATAAAAGGGATGACCTGTAAGTGGACATTCATTATGCTAGAAGAAGATCCGCTATGGTCTTCCCACTAAGGAAGGAATGTTCTCAATAAAAAATAAAGCCAGGCGTTTGCTAAATTTTTCTTGAGAACATTCCTTTCTTAGTGGTAAGACCATAGAGGATCTTCTAGCATAATGGATGTCCACTTGGAGGTCATCGCTTTTATATGTATGTAATATAATTTTTTTCTGAAATTTCAGATTTTTAAATATGCTAGACCACTGGTTTTAAATTGATGTTAATCAAATTAATATTCAATTTTTCACCCTTATTATTTTTAATTTAAATATCAATCTAAGACAGACAGACAGACAGACAGATAGATTGATAGACAGACAAATAGATTTATCTGTCTATGCTTCTATATATAAATAAGTGTAGATGGGTAGAGATATCTTTTGTCAAACTATACACATGCACACACATAAACAAATGCATGGATTAAAATACATTTAGTCAGTATACAGTTCCCTCCCTTAGACCTCCTTATTCTACATACTTATGGCAACACGGAGCTTATCTAAGGATAGCCTTCGGAACTTCGAAAGACATTGGGGTTTTTTGAGGACAGCATTGAATCCCATCTTTTTCAAAAAGGCTAGCATTCCAATTCCACTTGGCAATAACTTTCTTTCACATTCGTTATTCTTTTGTTTCGCTGTCTCTAAGTTATATTCAAACACGAGTTTTGCTTTACATTAGAAAGCAACGCATAACCGCAGTATTGTGCTCTCCCCAGCTCCGATTTTGTTTCCGCGTAACTTTCTGACAACATTTTAATCTTTTAATCGTTTTAGTCAATGGACTGAGGCCATGCTGGGGCACCGCCTTTAGAGGCTTTATTCGAACAAATCGACCTTTTTGGTGGAGCACACATCTGTAGTTATGCCCGAACCAAGCAGACAAGTAACCATCACTATTCCAAAGACTTTTCGGTTTGAACGGCAGTTTTTAACATAATTTCTAGGTAACTAAGAAATTGTATATTTCGTATACTGGTAGACTGTGTTTATAAAACATCTTTTTCTCTTGGTTTTATTGAGAAAATTCTATAGTTGAGAAAATTCTATTTGTTGTTTTTTTCTTTCTGCAATTTTAACCAATCAATTACGTCCATTGAGGTAAAAACATTCTGTGCCGTATGAATATGTCCCTCGTTTAAGAAACAGATTGGGTTTATTTACATTTGTGAAGAAAAAAAGATATCCTTCCCCCCACCCCTAACCCTAACTGATCCTAACTTACCCTAACCCTAAAACAGATTGAAATGCAAAAAATCGATACTAGGGTCATAATTATGGGTGACAATTTCATATGACACCGCTAGAAAAAACTGCCGTTCATACCGAAAAGATCCGACTTTTCCAAAAACTTTTTACCAAACACCATGTGTGTGTGTGTGTTTATCTCCCATCACTGCTTGACGACCAGTGTTGGTATGTTTGCGTCCCTGTAACTTAGAGGTTCAGGAAAACAGACCGATAGAATAAGTACCAGGCTTTAAAAAAAGTACTGGAGTCAATTCATTCGACTAAAATTTCTTGAAGGTTGTGCTCCAGCGTGGCCGCAGTCTAACTATGTATGTATGTTTGTATCTAGCTACGTGTCTATGTATGAATGTGGCATGTAAAAAGCACCCACTACACTCATGGAGTAGTTGGCATTAGGAAGGGCATCCAGCTGTAGAAACACTGCCAGATCAGACTGGGCCTGGTGCAGCCTCCTGGCTTCCCAGACCCCAGTCGAACCGTCCAACCCATGCTAGCATGGAAAGCGGATGCTAAATGATGATGATGATGATGAATGTACATATGTATGTATGTATCTATGAATGGATATGTATGTATTTATCATGAATGTATGAGTGTCTACATGTGTGTGTGTGTGTGTGTTATGTATCAATAAATGCATGTGTGTGTGTGTGAATTGATTAGTTATGATGGCAACTTTACATAACAGGCTGAGTGAAAGAGAGAGAGATAGTGAGAGAGAGAGAGAGAGAGAGAATAAGAGAGTGAAAGACGATGTGTGTTCGTGTGTGGGGGTGGATGTGCATGTCTGTGTGTCTGTGAAAAATAGTGCGCATATATGTGTGTGTATGTGTATGCGTGAATGTGTATGAGAGAGAGAGAGAGAGAGAGAGAGGTAGAGAGAGAGCATCTCCCAGCTACTGTGTCCGTAAATCCATCACCAGTCACAACCAACTCCTCCAAGTCACGCTCTGTCAACTGACATCTCTTCCCCTCTTGTGTCATTCTCCTGTTTATTCATTTACTTAAATATTTGTTTAAGGTCAAGACGTGTCAAGAGGTCAAGAGATTTACCACTGGGAAAACATTCCAAAAGAGATCTTGCTACTTTAAGTGTCGAAAAATGTATCAACTTATATTTGTCTTTTCTTTAAAAAAAACAAACAAAATATCTTACTGCATACAGTTTGTATTTAAACACATTAACATCATCATCATCATCACTACCACCACCACCACCATAGTAATAAACTTCCTCCTCCTCCACATCATCATCATTGTCATCTTTATCATCTTCACCACCACCTCCTTATCCCTCTCCTCCACATCATCATCATTGTCATCTTTATCATCACCACCACCTCCTTATCCCCCTCCTTCTCTTCCTCTTCTTTCTCATCATCATCATTGTCAATACCACCACTGGCACTACTCTCCTTCCTCCATCATCATCACCCACCTTCCCATCACCACCATAATAATAAACTTCCTCCTCCTCCACATCATCACCATCATCGTCATCTTTATCATCATCCTCACCACCACCACCACCTCCTTATCCCATCTCTTCCTTCTCCACCACCACCACCACCATAGTAATAAACTTCCTCCTCCTCCACATCATCATCATCATCTTTATCATCATCACCACCACCACCTCCTTATCCTCTCCTCCTCATCATCATTGTCACTACCACCACTGGCACTACTCTCCTTCTCTTCCTCCATCATCATCACCCTCCTCCTCCCCCTCACCACCATGATAATATACTTCCTCCCCCTCCACATCATCATTGTCATCATTATCATCATCCTCACCACCACATCTCCTCCCCTCCTCCTCCAGACTCCAACCACCACCATCACAACTACAATAACAAACAACAACTGACATGTATCTAATTTCTAAATATATTCATCTTAAGGTTCTTCTAGATCAGGCAAGGGCAACCCCCACCCAATCCCTTATATTTGATGCAGGCCACATGAGACATGGTTTGTCAAGAAGAGGGCCACACTATATTAAAAAAAAAAAAAAAATTCAAGGTAATTTTTTTTTGGTGGTGTACCATCCAGTAAGTCCCATGTGCCACAGCTTGCCCACAACTTGTCTAAAGAAACACGTACACAAACAACTTTCCACCAGTTTCAACATTTTATATTTCATTTCCACTCTTTTATTAATCTATATATTTTTTTCACAACCATCGGAGTGTGAAGTGCTCCTCAAGAACGCACATTCATGAGACGGTTGTGATCTGTAAACAGTTTTGAGTAGGAGTTAGAAAAAGAAGTATGAACACCAAATGCGTATGTTCACACTGAATTTGTAAATAGGAAGAGGAGAATAAAACAAGTCAAGTGATGATCCGCATGCCACATCTGGCACCACTTCCATGCAGCTTTGCTGCAATTTCCTTGTTCTCATTATTTTTTTTTTATTCTTTTACTTGTTTCAGTCATTTGACTGCAGCCATACTGGAGCAACGCCTTTACTCAAACAAATCGATCCCAGAACTTACTCTTTGTAAGCCTAGTACTTATTTTATCGGTCTCTTTGCCGAACTGCTAAGTTACGGGGATGTAAACACACCAACATCGGTTGTCGAGTGATAGTGGGAGACAAACACAGACACATACTCACACAGGTGTCTTGCAGTAGAGGAGGTACAAAGGAAGAGAGAGAGGGGGGAGGGAGAGAGACTAGGAATGAAGATAGAAATAGGTGCGCTGCCATGAAGGAAATACATGGTTACCCAACCTGAGGGATGTGCAGGAGAAGGAGAGAGAAAGAGAGAGAGGAAGTCAGTAGGATAGAGATGGTGGCAAAGTACTATATATATATGTGTTGTGTATATATATATATATATATATATATATATACACACACACACAGATATATATATATATATATATATATATATATATATATATATATATATATATATGCATATATATATATATATGTGTGTCACATAAAAAGCACCAGCCGACCGTGGCCATTTGCCAATCCCCGTCTGGCACGTAAAAAGCACCTACTACACTCACGGAGTGGTTGGCGTTAGGAAGGGCATCCAACCGTAGAAACATTGCCAAATCAGACTGGGCCTGGTGCAGCCTTCTGGCTTCCCAGACCCCAGTTGAACCATCCAACCCATGCTAGCATGGAAAGCGGACGCTAAATGATGATAATGATGATGATGATGTGTGTGCGTGTGTGTATATATATATATATATGTATATATGTGTATGTGCATTTTCACTTATTTTTCTTCTTACGTTCCCCTTACATTTCCACGTATAGTTTCTATTTTCTTTTTGTAACATATTTCTAATATATATATATATATATATATGCAGGGTGCAGTGAATAAACTGTTGTCTAAATTACACAAAAATGAAAATAACACTGACATCTCATTTTAACAGATATATTTACCAAAATTACATAAAAAAATCTTGAAATACTAAAGAGTAAATTTATTCAATAAAATCACCATTGGTTTCAACCATGGCCTCTAGAAGACTTTGGGATTTCCTGCAACTCTTTCTAGATGGTCTTCTTGTTTAAGTTGGTGAATGCTGCTATAATCCTTGCCTTCAATTCATCTTTGGTGTTACAAAGTGTTTTGTTGGTCTCTCACTCAACTGTGTCCCACACAAGGGGGCTGCAATCTGGGGAGCTAGGTAGCCAGATGTTAAGAGTGGTGTGGTCACAGAAATTGTGAGACAGCCATGACTGGGTTCTCTTGCTTGTATGGCATGGTGCAGAATCCTGTTGCCAGACACAGTGTCTTCCAGCAGCCATCATCTTCTTCCAGGGCAGCATTACCTCCTCCAGGCAATTGATGTAGGCCTCTGTGTTGAGTCTGAGGCCGTGTGGGAAGATGAATGGAGGCATACTGTCGCTATCACTAGTGATCACTCCAAACACCATGATGTTGTCTGGATGATTGATTTTTACACCTAAACACTCTGAAATATTAATTTTGAAGCTTCCGGCATGAATGCCAAGCAGTATAGCATGTCATTTCTAAATTTCTGGCAGAGTGAATTGCATCATGGTGCTGTTTTTCTCAAAGACGGTGCCCAATTGACCCTACAATACTGTGTAGTTGACAAAATCAAAAGCAAGCAGTGCGCTTGTGCAAATTTTAAAATATAAAATGGCAACAATTTACCCGTCATGCCCTATATATATATATATATATACACAGATATTCATATACATACATATGTATAAATATATATGTACATACACACATACATACATGAATACATATATATATATATATATATATATATATATATATATATATATATATACACACATATAGATATTCATATTCATACATACACACACACATATATAAACATACATATATACATATGTATAAATATATATATATATACACACACACACATATACATACATGCATACATACACAGACACACACACATATATACAGGTACATACGTAAACACATTCATGTACATATTGATAATACGAAAGAGAGAGAGAGAGAGAGAGTGACACAGAGAAAGAGAGAAGATGAAGAATGGTAAAACAAAAAAGAAGACAAAAATACAAAAGAAAATGAGAAAGTCAGAAAGAATTTTAGAAAGGATCCAAGCAACAGAAGAGAATGGTGAGACAAACAAGAGATGGTAAAATCCTGAAAAAAAAAATGAAATCCAGAGAAGAAAGCAGAAACAAATCATATCTGCATCCATTGTAACGATTTTCACATTAAAACGAACCCCTTTTCCTTTATGTTCGTCACAATTAAACTTTTCTTGCATCCCACCTCCAACCTTACCAACAGAACTACCATAACCACCACCACTGCCTACCATCACCACCACTGCCTACCATAACCACCACCACCAACAACAACAGTAACAACAACAACAATAACACTGCCACCACCACCACAGAAAATGCCAGCATCAACATCACTATCACAACATCACTGTAACCACTGCCACTACTACAACAACCACCACCAACAACAACAACGACAACACCACCACTAGTACCACCACCACCACCCTCATCATACCAACACCACCACCACCACCACAGAAAATGCCAACATCACTATCACAACATCACCGTAACCACTGCCACTACTACAACATCAACCACTACCACCACCTCCATCATAACCACTGCAACCACCACCACAACTACCACCACCATAACTACCACCACCACCACCACCACTACCACCACATCCACTACCACCATCACCTCCACAGCCACCATAACCTTCATCACCACCACCACAACAACAACAATAACCAGCACAACAACAGCAACCAACATCACCACAACAACCACTACCATCATCACTACAACTCCACCACCACAACAACAACAACCACTACCACCACCACCACAGCCACTACCATCACCTTCACAGCCACCACCACCATCACCACCATAACAAAACCAAGCACCACTACATTAAGTGCAAACCCCAAAACCATCACCTCAACCAGCAATCCCTACTTCAGACCTTCTTCTCTTTCCAGAAAGATTTTCAAATGGCTATGACGTCACTAAACATTTTTCTTTCTCTTTTAAACACATTTACTCCCATAATGCCAACTTATCATCATGTGTTTGTGTGTGTGTATGTGTGTGTGTGTTTTTTATTACCCTGTTGAATGGTGATTTGTTGGGGGTTTTTTTTCTTAAAATCTTTATTTCTGTTTCTCTCGAGTATTTTGGAGAACATTTTAATGGTTTCTTCGTTTTCACATTAATTGCTGTTGTTTTCTCTAACTTTTTTCTTGTCTTCATAGAAATGTATTTTGCATAATTTTATTTCATATCATCTTTTAAATGTTTATATTCCTCTGTTGAATACATTTTTGCCTTTGTTATCTATCTATCTATCTATGTGTATCTATCTATTTATCTTGTATCTATCTTGGATCTATCTATTTATCTTGTATCTATCTTGTATCTATCTATCTATTTTGTATCTATCTTAGATCTATCTATCTATCTATCTATGTGTATCTATCTATTTATCTTGTATCTATCTTGGATCTATCTATCTATCTATCTATCTGTCTGTCTGTCTGTCTGTCTGTCTGTCTGTCTGTCTGTCTGTCTGTCTGTCTGTCTGTCTATCTCATATCTATCTATCTTGTATCTAGCTATCTATCTATCTATCTATCTATCTGTCTGTCTGTCTGTCTGTCTGTCTGTCTGTCTGTCTGTCTATCTTGTATCTATCTATGTACCTTGTATCTATCTATCTATCTGTCTGTTCATCTATCTATCTATTATCATTATCATCATCTAACATCTGTTTTCCATGCTGGCATGGGTAAGACAATTTGACAGGTGCTGACCAGCCAAGGAGCTGTCCAGATTCCAATTGTTTATTTTGGCCTGGTTTCTATGGCTGGATGCCCTTTCTAATGCTAACCACTTTACAGGGTGTACTGGGTGCTTTTTATATGCCACCTGCAAAGGACATACCTGTATGCATGGATGACTGTGATTTTACTCACTTTGATGCGTCTTCTCAAGTACAGCAAATCACCACAACTTCTGGTTCCTTGTTATATATATATAAAAATAATATTAATTTGAGGGAATTTTATTCCCAACTTACAGGGAAAAATTCAATTTAGAAATACTAAATCAAATTTCACAAAATATAATATATATCTAAAAATTTTTAAAAACCACCTTTTATCAATTCAAAATGAACAATTATATTACACCATCTAGAAAATTACATATAATAGAAATATTAAATATAAAATAACAATAATATACCAATGATTAAGTAATGTACAAAATAATAAAATAAAACGTTTATATTTGGTAGAATAATTACACGTGTTTCATGGCTATATTTAAGAAATGATTATAGTAAAAAAAATTAATAGTAGTAGTAAAATCATTTCGATATAAATATAGCCACACATCAGGTTAAAAATAAACTACAATAATAAAATAATTAATTAATAAATATATGTAAATAATCTTTTAAAATATAAATATATTCTTTAAAATACATATATATATATATATATATACATGAAACAAACCAATCCAGAAAAGAAGGATTTGGAAGCTAAAGAACCCTTCACATGGTCAGAGATTTAGGGACATCCTCATCAAGAATTTGATGAGAGGGAGGAGGAGCTTCAGACGTCGGACATAGAAGGTAGCTGGGAATTCCTACGGGACAGCTTGCTGAGTGCCACAGACCGAGTCTGTGGATGGTGCAAAGTCCCTTCCAGACCTAGAGTTACATGGTGGTGGAATAGTGCAGCAGACAAAGCCATTAGTGCAAAGAGACGGGCCTGGAAAGCCTGGAGGGATGGGGGTAGCAGGGAACTGTACCAGGTAGCCAAAAGGGAGGCTGGGCAGCAGGTATACATAGCCAAAGATGTAGCAGAAAAGAAGAAGTTTGCCAATGTCCAGCGACGTGAGGACCAAAGCGCTGAGGTATTTCGGATTGCCAGACAGTGTGTGAGAGAAAATAGTGATGTTACAGGAGAGAAATGTGTCCGCATGGATGATGGGGCACTTGCTTTTACTGTTGGTGAAAAGAAAGAGGCTTGGAGAAGCCATTATGAAAGACTGCTGAATGAGGAGAATGAATGGGAGGAGGAGAGCCTGCCAAATGTTGACCCAGTAGAGGGACCAGCTACCCGAATAGACAGCTCCCTTGTAGTTAAGGCAATTAAGGATATGAAACCAGGTAAAGCCCCCGGCCCATCAAGAATCACTGCTGAGATGCTTAAAACAGCTGGCTATGTGGGCTATGGCCTAGTCACCCGCATTGTAAACCAGGTAGTTCATAATGGAGTCATACCCAATGACTGGCGTAGCAGCACCATAGTCAACTGCTACAAAGGTAAGGGTGATGCTCTCGATAGAAATAACTACAGGGGTATTAAACTGTTGGATCAGGTGATGAAGGTCACAGGGAGGGTCATAACCCATCTCATTAAGGAGAGAATTTGCTTAGATGAGATGCAGTTCGGTTTTGTGCAGGGTAGAAGCACCACTGATGCTATATTCCTGGTCCGACAACTGCAGGAGAAGTACCTAGCTAAAGATAGACCCCTCTACATAGCTTTTGTGGACTTGGAGAAAGCCTTTGACAGGGTTCCCCGTTCCCTTACCTGGTGGTCGATGCGGAAACTGGAGATTGACGAATGGCTAATAAGGGCTGTACAGGCTCTATACAGAGAGGCTGTCAGCAAGGTTAGGATTGGCA
This sequence comes from Octopus sinensis, assembly GCF_006345805.1. NCBI lineage: Eukaryota > Metazoa > Mollusca > Cephalopoda > Octopoda > Octopodidae > Octopus > Octopus sinensis. The sequence goes on from NC_043022.1 coordinate 22,827,575, forward strand.
ACGAATATAGTGAAGAATTCCGGGTAAAAGTAGGTGTGCACCAAGGCTCAGCCCTCAGTCCCCTTTTATTCATCATAGTCCTCCAGGCAATAACAGAGGAATTCAAAACAGGATGCCCCTGGGAGCTCCTCTATGCTGATGACCTGGCTCTCATAGCAGAATCACTACCGGAACTAGAAAAGAAATTTTGGGTGTGGAAGCAAGGGTTAGAATCAAAGGGCCTTAGAGTAAATGTAGCAAAGACCAAAGTTATAGTAAGCAGAAAGGCGAACTCAGCACACACACCCTCGGGCAGGTGGCTCTGCTCGATCTGTAGGAAAGGTGTAGGTAGAAACTCCATAAGATGCACCCAATGTAAGCTATGGACGCATAAGAGGTGCAGCAACATTAAAGGGAAATTAACTGATAAGATAGCTTTCAGGTGCGGCAGATGCACAGGGACAATAGACACCACAGACACTCAGAAAACAGATTCCATCACACTCCAGGGGGAGAAACTAGAAGTAGTTGATAGTTTCCGCTACCTGGGTGACCAAGTTAGTAGTGGAGGTGGATGCACAGAGAGTATCACCACTAGAATATGAATAGCCTGGGCAAAGTTCAGAAAGCTCCTACCCATACTGGCGACAAAGGGTCTCTCGCTCAGAGCGAAAGGTAGATTGTATGATGCATGTGTGCGAACTGCCATGCTTCACGGTAATGAAACATGGGCTGTGACTGCAGAGGACATGCGTAGACTTGAAAGAAATGAAGCTAGCATGATCCGCTGGATGTGTAATGTCAGTGTGCACACACGACAGAGTGTAAGCACCCTGAGAGAAATGCTGGATATAAGAAGCATCAGATGTAGTGTGCAAGAGCGACGCTTGTGATGGTATGGTCATGTACTGCGGATGGATGAGGAGAGATGTGTGAAGAAGTGCCTCTCCCAAACAGTTGAAGGTATCAGGGGAAGAGGTAGACCCAGGAAGACATGGGATGAGGTAGTCAAGCATGACCTCAGAGCGTTGGGCCTCACTGAGGCAATGGCGAAGGACCGAGATCTCTGGAGATATGCTGTGACTGCAAAGACCCGGGCTGCTTCCTGCATCAGTTCCGCATAGGCCCTGCCCATTCAAAGTACCCTGGATCCCAGAACGTCCTGCTGTGCTTGAGGAGACCTGTTGAGTCATGAACATGAACGTCGAAATAAATATCAATGGAAATAGTAGTCGTGATGCCTGTGCCGGTGGCACATAAAAAGCACCATCCGAACGTGGCCGTAGCCAGCGCCGACTCGACTGGCTTCTGTGCCGGTGGCACATAAAAAGCACCATCCGAACGTGGCCGATGCCAGCTCCGCCCCGACTGGCTTCTGTGCCGGTGACACATAAAAAGCACCATCCGAATGTTGCCAGCGCCGCCTTGGTTGGCTTCCATGCCACAGGCACGTTAAAAGCTCCAACCGATCATGGACGATGCCGGACGCCCCCCCCCTGGCACCTGTGCAGGTGGCACATAAAAAGCACCCACTACACTCGCGGAGTGGTTGGCGTTAGGAAGGGCATCCAGCTGTAGAAACTCTGCCAGATCAGACTGGAGCCTGGAGCAGCCCCTGGCTTCCCAGACCCCGGTCGAACCGTCCAACCCGTGCTAGCACGGAAAACGGACGTTAAATGATGATGATGATGATGATGATATAGGTCCATGCATGGCTGCTCAGTGGGAAGTTTGCTTCCTAACCACATGGTTCCGTGTTCAGTCCCACTGCGTGGCCCTGTGTTTGACCAGAGCCTTGTGAACAGATTTGGTGGATAGAAACTGAAGAAGCCTGTTGTGTATATCTACTTGCATGAGTGTGTGCTTGCCCCCACCCCACTCACACACACACACTTGGCAACCAGTGTTGGTTCGTTTACATCCCTAAAAGAGACTGATAGAATAAAAAAAAGGTAAAGTTACCTTCTTGAGTCATAGCAACTCATAAGGGCTGGTTTCCTGTTTTTATGGTGTATATATTCCCTACCTGGACTGGACGCCGGTCCCTTGCAGAATTACTCATTTTTGCCAGCTGAGTGGACTGGAGCAACACAAAATGAAGTGTTTTGCTCAATTACATGTATTGGCCGGTCCAGAAATTGAAACCACAATCTTACAATCATGAGTCCAATACCCTAACCACTAAGCCATGTGCCTCTACACTGATAGAATAAGTACCATGCTGAGCAAAAAAGAGTACTGGGGTCAATTTGTTTCACTAAACCCTTTAAGGTGGTGTCCCAACAGGGCCACAGACTAATGACTTAAACAAGTAAAAGATAAAAGTAAAAGACACACACACACATATATAAAATCAAAATAAGAAAATTTAAGAAAAATTATACTCTTTTAATTGTTTCAGTCATTTGACTGTGGCCATGCTGGACCACCACCTTTAGTTGAGCACATCGACCCCAGGACTTATTCTTTGTAAGCCTAGTACTTACACTATTGGTCTCTTTTGCCGAACCGCTAATGTTACGGGGACGTTAACACACCAGCATCGGTTGTCAAGCGATGGTGGGAGGACAAACACAAACATATACACACACACACATATATATATATATATATATACGACGGGCTTCTTTCAGTTTCCGTCTACCAAATTCATTCACAAGGCTTTGGTCAGCCCGAAGCTATAGTAGAAACACTATGGATTTGGTAGATGTAAACTGAAAGAAGGCCATTGTGTGTGTGTGTTATATATTATATTGTGGCACTCTGTCGGTTACAACGATAAGGTTTCCAGTTGATCCAATCAATGGAACAGCCTGCTTGTGAAATTAATATGCAAGTGGCTGAGCACTCCACAGACATGTGTACTTTTAATGTAGTTCTTGGGGAGATTCAGAGCGACACAGTGTGACAATGCTGGCCCTTTGATATACAGGTACAACAGAAATAGGAAGAAAGAGTGAGAGGAAGTTGTGGTGAAAGAGGACAGCAGGGTTCGCCACCACCCCCTGCCAGAGCCTCATGGAGCTTTAGGTGTTTTTGCTCAATAAACACTCACAATGCCTGGTCTGGGAATCGAAACTGCGATCCTACAA
>NC_043022.1:22835645-22855645 GCF_006345805.1 Octopus sinensis
TCTTTAGCTGCCTGCTCGTGCATTTCCGCCAGTTGGGAAGTGGAGTTGGGAGAAGGACATCACGGCTCAGCTCACCCACAGGAGGCCTACATGCATGGCCAAACCACCGCAAGCGCCGTTGCAGAAGGACAGATGGAAGGGGCCGCAGAGACAGGCGCAGTCAGAGATTGGCGGTGATAACTGCCCAGAGGCCTATGAAAAGTTGTAGAAAGTGTATGGAGGGTACATAAGTGTATGAGTGGTTCAGACGTTTCCAAGATGGCCAAAAAAATTTTGATATTCACAAATGTTCTGGGAGACTTGCAACCAGCAGAACTGAGAACAGAAGTGCAGATGTACGTGCAGCTGTGAGTTATCAGAGGATGTGCAGATTAGTTACGGTTATGTTCAGGCCATTATCATCGAAGATTTCGGCATGAGATGTATGTCTGTCAAGTTTGTGCCAAAACCATTTTCATCTGACCAAAATGACACTTGGGTTTCAGTTGCACAAGACTTCCTTGATTTTACTGCGAACGATGAAAACTTTTCGAAAATTTTGCGTAGGCCTCTGAGCAGTTATTGCCAAGCTTTTGGCAAAATTTGATGCAGATTCTCTGCTCACCTTTCTCTGTTATGGTCAATGTAACAATCACATGCTACACACCTTCCTTCCAAGCACTGCTGTAAACAGCAGAAGTGAACTAGAATGTTAAAACTTAGTGAGCATACACAGCAGACTTCAAGGTCAATGTGTGCCAAACAGCTTCACTCTGCATGCTTTAGCTTCGTTACTATGGCAACAATCCGGATACTTATTGATCAGCCCTCATATATATATATATAACTCTGAAATGCTAGACTACCGGTTTTAAATTGATATTAATCAAATTAATATCCATTTGCCCAAATGTCATGCAGTGGGATTGAACCTGGAACAATGTGTTTGGCAAGTAAGCTTCTTACCACACAGCCACACACGACTACGTGTGTGTGTGTGTGTGTGTTTGGTACTTTGGGCAAGTGAATCTGAGAAGCATTTAATTTTTAAAGTTGAATGATGTTATCTTGATAAACGTTTCATGGGTGAATCCCTACAGATGGCACTTGTTGGTTTTTCATAACAATGTTAGGAAAACATTGTTTTAATAAACAATAAGAAAAGCATTTAAAAACAATAAATGTAAATGTTTAAAACGTTCAAGATGAGTTGTTTTTAATAAGATTATCATTTAGCGGAATTTTAAACCTTGTCTCCAGGGATGAAATATTTTTCAATATTTAAACATTTAACATTGTACACAGATGTAAATGTGGATATTTAGAGAGAGTAAATATAAATATTGACAAGTCTTTCATCTCAAGAGATGAGGTTAATAGTCCGAGAAATGATTATCTTTCTGTAAGTCTACTCTTCTGTAAGGTGAAGTAGAGAATGACATCGGCATAGTAGATCACATGTAGCCTGATATGAACTGTAATTATTGATTGATGTCGTATGTAGGGGGGGAGGTCCGGTTCTCATTTGTTGAATATTGTAGAACGAGGAGCTAAATGATAACTGGATTGTGGAAATATTTGTTGAACATTAAAAAATAATTACAGAATGAAAGAAGCTAATGAGGCCTAACATGGCCATTAATAGCTGAAGAAGCCGGCATTAATATTAGTGATAGGAATAGAAGGAAACAAGAGAAGCAAGTCAGAAAGGGGGAAAAATACCGAAATAACAACAAGAAAATATAATCAAAGAACAGCTACAGAAATATTAAATGAAATATTAGAATTTGAAATAATGAAAATTTCTTCGTATATAAAAATATGGAATTAATGTTTGTATGATGGAGGAGAATAGCACGTTGGAGGAGTAGGAAAGGAAAATGAATATTATTCAATAGAAAAATGAAATTTAGTGAAGAATAAAAAGTTTTTTTGGGGAAAAATTGACTACAATGAATTATTATGTTTCGATAAATAAAATGGGGTATTCAACAATAAAATGAGATGATTTGGGGACATGGGAATGGGAAGAACCAGAAGATTATGTAATCTAGGATTAAGGAAAATGGTATTACATAATCCACAAATAAGAAGATCAGGTAAGTGGCTTACTCTAGTATAGGAAAACCAAGGAATAAGATAATCTGGGATAAGGAAAACAGAATATTAAATGATCCAGAAATAGGGGCAAGAGTGGCTGTGTGGTAAGAAATAAGAAACGTTAGCATGCCGGGTGAAATGCTAAATAAAAAAAAGCCCCCTGTGGACAGTAAAGAAATAAGAAGCTTGCTTTCCAACTGCATGGTTCTGGGTTCAGTCCCACTGAATGGCATCTTGGCCAAGTGTCTCCTACTATAGCCTTGGGCTGACCAAAGTCTTGTGAGTAGATTTGGTAGGTAGAAACTGAAAGAAGCTCATTATATATATGTGTATGTGTGTATGACTTTATGTATGCGTTTGTCCCCTACCAATGTTCAATAACCGGTGTTGGTTTGTTTACATCCTGTAACTAAACGCTTTGGCAAAAGAGGACAATAGAATAAGTACCAGGCTTTAAAAAAGTACTGAGGTCATTTTGTTTGATTAACCCCTTCAAGGTGGTGCTCCAGCATGGCTGACATACAGTGACTGAAACAAGTTAAAGACAAAAGATAAATGATAAAAGATAGATAGGCGGAGGAGTGGCTGTGTGGTAAGTAGCTTGCTTACAAACCACATAGTTCCTGGTTCAGCCCCACTGCGTGGCACCTTGGGCAAGTGCCTTCTACTATAGCCTCGGGCCAACCAAAGCCTTGTGAGTGGATTTGGTAGACGGAAACTGAAAGAAGCCCATCGTATATATATATATATATGCATGTATGTGTGTGTGTATATGTTTGTGTGTCTGTGCGTGTCCAGCCAACATCGCTTGACAACCGATGCTGGTGTGTTTACGTCCCCGTAACTTAGCGGTTCGGCAAAAGATACCGATAGAATAAGTACTGGGCTTACAAAGAATGGACTGGAGCAACATGGAATGAAGTGTTTCGGTCAAGAATGAAGTGTTTTGGTCAAGAACAAAATGCATTGCCCGGTCCAAGAATCAAATCCATAATTTTACAATAATGAGTCCAACACCCTAACCACTAAGCCATGTGCCTCCACTTGTAGTTGAGTGGACTGGAGCAACATGAAATAAAGTGTCTCGCTCAAGGACACAATGTGTTGCCAAGTATCGAACTCACAATCTTAAGAACATGAGCTCAATACACTAACCATTTAGCCATGCACCTTCACAATAATTCCCAACAACATTACTCACACAACACAATTTCCATGTGACCCACATTTCCACACAACATACCCCCAACATTTCCCCAAAACATTACCCACACCACATACTTTCACAACACACCTTCATAACATTGGTTTCAAATTTTGGCACAAGGCCTGAAATTTTGGGGGAGGAGGGTAAGTCGATTACCGGCCCCAGTGTCCAACTGACACTTATTTTATTTTTGCGGGAAAAACAGTGCGTAAATTACACGGGCTTTTATGGTATACACACTGAATGGCTATGGAGGTCCAGTAGAATGTAACAGGAATCAAAGGGGTCCATAGGTAAAAGAATTGTTGAGAAGCACTAATGTAGGGGTTAGTATAAAATGAGGGCAACTCAGTAGAGTATAACAGGAATTAAAGGGGTCCATAGGTAAAAGAATTGTTGAGAAGCACTAATGTAAGGGTTAGTATAAAATGAGGGCAACTCAGTAGAGTATAACAGGAATCAAAGGGGTCCATAGGTAAAAGAATTGTTGAGAACCACTAATGTAGGGGTTAGTGTAAAAATGAGGGCAACTGTGATGGCTAATCTCTGCTTTACCTGTGAAAATGTTCCTGGAAGAATAAAAGGCAAAGTTGGCCTTGGTAGAATTTGAACTCAGGTCATAAAGTTGCATGAAATGTTGCTGAACATTTTGTGCAGCTGCTAACAGTCCTGCCAGCCTGTCACTCAGACTCTGCCATCTGCTTCCAATACGTATCTCCAAGATTTTCTTCATAACTTTATCCTCAGCATCAGTCCCTGATATTTAGCCATAATAAGGTTCAAAGAAGTATAGCCAGAGATGCCAATCAAGAATTTTGATTAATTAGTTACTGCTGTAAATCACATTAATTATTTATCCCTGCGTCAAGATGATTAGCAACTGCTCTATCGCAATAACAAACCACCACTATGTCAAGTTAATTGGTTATCACTGTGCCACATTAATTAGCTACCATTGTGTCACATTAGTAACCACTGAGACAAAGTAATTAGCAATCATTATGACAAGTTAATTATCTACCACTGTGTCATGTAAATTAGCAATTACTATGTCAAGTTAATTCGCTACCACTCTGTCAAGTTGATTTAACTATTTTTGTTTCATGTTAGCCAGCAACCAGTGTTTCAAGTTAGCTACCATTGTTTCAAATTAATTAGTTATCACTTCATAAATTTAGTTACTGCTCACTAAAACTAATTGACCATCATAGCAGCAACAACAACAAAATGAAACAAATTAACCCAGTGGTTTTCAACCATTTTTTTGCCTATGGACCCTATTAATTCCTATTTTACTCTGCTGGGCCTTTATAGTAATTTGATGCATAAAAAAAAAATCCTAGAAGTTTTATAATTAAATATTATAAGGAATGATGCAAAAAAAAAAAATTGTGTTTCTTTTTTTATTTTTCCTTGTTTCAGTCATTTGTGGCCATGCTGGAGCACTGCTTCGAAGGGTTTTTTAATTCAAAGAAATCGATCCTATGACTTATTCTTTGTAAGCCTAGTACTTATCCTATTAGTTTCTTTTGCTAAACGGCTAAGTAATGGGGGACATAAACACACCAACATCAGTTGTCAAACAATGATGTAGGGACAAACACAGACACACACATAAATATATATAAATAAATAAATGGAGTTAAATGCAGGTTTTATTCAAATTCTTTTATTTCTGACACATGTTTCGAAGATATCATTGGTATTATTCCAAAGAAATAAAATGGTCGAAACAATGTAATCTTCTCTTCAGGGAAATGAAGAAATAAAACTCGTCAATAAGACATTTTAACAGAATGTGATCATCATCATTTAATGTCTGCTTTTCATGCTAGCATGGGTTGGATGGTTCGACTGGGGTCTGGGAAGCCAGAAGGCTGCACCAGGCCCAAGTCTGATCTGGCAGTGTTTCTACAGCTGGATGCTCTTCCTAACGCCATCCACTCCGTGAGTGTAGTGGGTGCTTTTTACGTGCCACCGGCACGGAGGCCAGTCGGGGCGGCACTGGCAACGACCATGTTCGGATGGCTCTCTTACGTGCCACCGGCATTGGTATCATAACTACAATTTCCATTGATGTTGATCGATTTCAATATATATGTATATATATATATATATATATATACATCATTCATATATATGTGTGTGTGTGTTTCATGTTTTCTTATAACACTTATCAGTTCTAAATTTGTTTCTCAGTATTTTTCTAGTTCTGCTGTTGTTAGTGTGTAGTAGTTTTCTATTTGTAACAAACCACCCCCACCTTCCTTGTCTGCAAGGCAGTTATATTCCATTGATATCAGGGATCAGGAAATTTTTCTAACCAATTACCCCAAAATATATTTATTTACACCAATGTTACCCCCTTGATTTGAAAGGAAGAAAATCATAGATTCTTTGAATTCAAAAGGTTTATGGAATCTATTTATATGGAGAATACAATTATAAATACAAAAAGTATAAAACAAATGCAATAAAATAAATTAATATCCTCATTATAAAACAAAAGGAGTTTTCTAGAAACATTTTCATTTCAGGTTTTGGAGAAATGATGTTGACAACACCTTAGCAACCAAATTGTTTGTAGTTCAAAATGGTGTGATGTCTTCTAAATGTGTCCATTACACTGGACAGATGCAGTGTTGTCAAAAGAAAAAAATTTGTTATAACAAGGAACGCGTTTTTTTAAATAATTTTACTTATGTCTAATGAATCCTCATTACTCCCAAGAATTTTATTTTTATCTTACCTGGGGTTATTTACCCCAGTTTGCTGCCCCTGATCTCTATCATCTTTGAGGTGGTGACTTCAGAACACTGTCAGTAATTTCTTATTTCTTTATTGCCCACAAGGGGCTAAACATAGAAGGGACAAACAAGGACAGACAAAGGGATTAAGTCAATTACATCAACCCCAGTGCATAACTGGTACTTAATTTATTGACCCCAAAAAGATGAAAGACAAAGCTGACCTTGGCAGAATTAGAACTGAGAACTTCATCTCACAGGTGGAGGAGGTCTCCTTTTTCCATACATGATCAACTATACCTGATTTATCAATATCTCCACGTGTCACAGCTTTAAATATAGAATTGTAGAGGCATTACTTGGTTAGAGCTACAGTAGAAAACACTTGCCCAAGGTGCTGCACAGTGGGACTGAACCCAAGACCACATGGTTGGGAAGCAAGCATCTTACCCACACAGCCACAATCACACTTATAGTTTGTAACTAGGATGACAAGCATATGCAAACCTATTATCCTATTTCTAGCATTAAGTTTTTTGATATTAGCTTAACTCTTACGTAATAACACTTTTCCAATTTTCTCCTTCCTTGCCATGTCTTCCATTTTATAAGTTTCATCTATTCCCGAATATCTCTATGGCTGGTTCTGATCTAATTCTCAGAATATTGGTGTTGATCTAATTTAATATTCTCATTCTAGTTAATTTGTTTCTTCTTATTGTAGCCTTGGCATATATATCTAAGCTCACACTCATTTTTATGTCTTGGCTGAATTGATGAACACTCTAGAATTGGCTTTTTCCACAGGGTATTAGCCTTGGTAAATGTTTTTAAGTCATCGACATAGAGAAGATGGTTTATAGTTCCTTTATAGCATCAATATCTATTGATGGCTTCGTTCAACAGGTTTGTTAATGGTATTAGAGCAAGGCAAAACAGTAAGAACAGAGAGATATCATTATTATTATTATTATTATTATTGTTGTTGTTCTTGTTGTTGTTATTATAAAGTTGCAAGCCAGCAGAATTGTTACTGCACTGAGAAAAATGCTTAGTGGTTTTTCATCTGTCTTTGTGTTCTAGGTTCAAATTCTGCCACGGTCGACTTTGCCTTTCATCCTTCCATCCTTAAGTATCAGAAAAACACTGGTGTTGATGTAATCGACTAGTCTACCCCCACCCCAAATTTCAGGCCTTGTGCCTTTAGTAGAAATAATAATTATTATTATTATTATCATTATTATTATTATTGAGTGACAGAGCAATGAATGCCATCAAAGTGACACTGGGGTAAAATATATGAAGCCCAGTATACCCATCATGACTACTCGTCTGATAAGGGTGCACCAGGCACATGCATCACAACCATATGTGCACGACATGATGATCTCATATCAAGATAAACAGCACATGACCTTTTTTTTTTTTTGGACCAGGAGGAGGTAGTGAGGTCATCGAACCTTGCTTCGGTTGAGATTAAATAATATAAATTTGTCCTATTGTAAATTTGTCCTATTGTCCAGTTAGAATTTTCTTCGGTCAAGTAAGCCCATCCCGCTCAAAAGGTCCCTGAATGAGGATTGTTTAAGGATGTTGAACGAACCACCCATGTTTCCAAAGGTGAATTATTCAAACCCCAAAGAATCCCTCTCAACACATGGCTATGATGCTCCCCCACTACTTCTGCTCATGATTAGGGATGCACATATCATCAGCCACTAAGGGACATGCTCAACTAGTTACGGTCAAACAACTGACAAGCAAATCTGTGGTACTGAGCAGAATATTTGCTGTAGCCCATTTTTGATACAAAGACAAAACAATGTACATGATAACACTTCCAATCAGTTAAGATCAGAAGCCACGAGAGCCACTGCCTGGTGCTGCATCAGGGCACTTATTATTATTATTATTATTATTATTATCATTATTATTAAAGAAGGTGGTGAGCTGGTAGAATCATTAGCTCACTGGACAAAATGCTAAGCTGTATGTTGTCTACCATTACGTTCTGAGTTCAAATTTCACTGAGGTCGACTTTGCTTTTCATCCTTACGGGCTTGATAAATTAAGTACCAGTGAAACACTGTGGGGGTCGAGGTAATCAACTAGTCCCCTCCCCACAAATCTGAGGCCTTGTGCCTCCAGTAGAAAAGATTATTATTATTATTGTTGTTGTTGTTGTTGTTATGAAGTTGCAAGCCAGTAGAATCATTACTGCACTGAGAAAAATGCCTAGCGGTATTTCATCTGTCTATACATTCTGAGTTCAAATTCTGCTGAGGTTGACTTTGCCTTTCATATTTTTGGGGTCGATAAATTAAGTACCAGTTGAGCACTGGGATCAATGTAATGACTAGCACCTTCCCACAACATTTCAGGCCATGTGCCTACAATAGAAAGTATCATTATAATTATTATTATTATAATTAAGGCAAAGGCAGTGAGCTGGCAGAATCATTAGTATGCGGGGAAAAATGCAAAGTGGCATTTTGTCTATCTTTATGTTTTGTGTTCAAATGTCGCTGAGGTCAACTTTGCCTTTTATCCTTTTGGGGTCAATTAAATAAGTACCAGTGAAACACTGTGGTTGATGTAACTGATTTATCTTCCTCCTTGAAATTGCTGGCCTTGTGCCAAAATTTAAAACCAATATCATTAAAGTCATGAGCAGGCAGATTCGTTACTGAACTGGACAAAATGCTTCGCAGCATCTCTACCAATTTCATATTCTGAGTTCAAATTCCACCAAGGTCAACTTTATCTTTCATTGTTCCAGGGTTGATAAAATAAGTACCAGTTGAACAATGGGGTCAGTGTAATCAATTTTCCCCCTCCACCTAAACTGCTGAATCAGTACCAAAATTTGAAATCAATTTTACCTCCACCTTAGCGTGTTTGTTTGTAGGCCCATGGACAAGATATCTCAAGAACTGCTGGATGGATTTGGATGAAACTTTCAGGGATGTTTGGCCTCGTGACTGGCATGAACTGATTAGATTTTGGGATTGATCCAGTACTGGACAAGAATTCTGGATTATTTTTCCGGTTGTTTTACTTAATTTTTGAAAGCAGTCGGGTTCATTTTTAGTATTCTCATTTGTGAGAGCAGTCGAGTTTATTTCGGATATTCTCATTTTAAAAATCATCTCTGGCCAATCATTGAGAGGACGTTGGTGTCGCCTTGGCAGAGGTTTGCGCTCTCTGAGTGCTCTTATTATTATTATTATTATTATTATTATTATTATCATTATCATTATTACCATTATTATTATTAACATTAAACCATTCTTCTGTGATTTCTTTTTTTTTTACCTGTTTTTATTATTAAAATATTTTATTGCTATATTTGATTTTCTACAGATTTACCTGTAGAAAATCAAATATAGCAATAAAATATTTTAATAATAAAAACAGGTAAAAAAAAAAGAAATCACAGAAGAATGGTTTAATGTTAATAATAATAATGGTAATAATGAAGAAGAAACCATCAAAACTGCTGTAAAACCTATTCAGACATGGAAAACTACCAAAATTATTTCCCATGACATACGGGTTGGATTAACATCATTGACATTGCTTATTGTAGTAGTGGTTGTGGTGGTAGCAGTGGTTGGGGTGGTAGTGGTAGTAGTAGTGTTAGTAGTAGTAATGGTGGTGTTGGTTGTAGTGGTGGTGGTGGTAGTGTTAATGAGCGTGGTGGTGATAGTGTTGGTGGTGCTTGTGGTGTTGATGTAATCGTGATAGTAGTTGCAGGAATAGTTGTAGTGGTGATGATAGTGTTTGTAGTGGTAGTAGTAAAGATGGTGAAGGTTTTTGCAGTAGTTGTGATGGTTGTAGTGGTAGTTATGGTGATGGTAGTGATTGTGGTAGTTGTGGAAATTGTGATAATAGTGGTACATGTGGTAGCTGTCGTAAAAGATGTGGTGGTTTGGGAGGTAGTAGAAACAGTAGCAGCAGAGGTAATGTTCGTGGTAGTGGTAGAGGTAGTAGTAGTAGTAGTAATGCTTGTAGCGACAGTAGTAGTTGTGGTTGTGGTGGTGGTGGCAGTAGTAGTAGTAGTGGTGGTGGTAGTGGTGGTGGTGGTGGTGGCAGTAACAGTAGTAGTGGTGGTTGTGGTAGTGGTTGCGTCGGTTATGGTTGTAGTTGTGCAGTAAAACAAACACATACATGTACACATTTAAACACATAGGCATACTCTACATATATTAATACACAAAATAAACATAGACATATGCACACACACACACACACACACACACATGAACACACTTATACACACACACACGTACGTACTCATACACTCATAAACATACAAACTCCCACACACACATGGTTTAACAGGAAACTATCCACACAACACAAACAAAAATCACCACCACCACCACTGCCACCATTACTACTACTACTACAACCACCACTACCATTTCTACCACCATTATCACAAACACAACCACCACCACAACTACTACTACTACCACCAACACCACTACTGCTGCTGCTACTGCTACCACCACCACCACCACTACTACTACCACCAACACCACTACCGCTGCTGCTGCCACTGTTACCACCACCACAACCACTACCAACACCACTACTATTACAACAACATGTGTGGTAAGGGTGTTTGTTTCCCAACCACATGGTTCCAGGTTCAGTCCCACTGTGTGGCACCTTGAGCAAGTATCTTCTACAATAACCTCAGGCGCTGACCAAAACTTTGTGAGTGGATTTAGGAGAAGGAAACTGAAAGAAGCCTGTCGTATATATATATGGGTGTGTATGTTTGTCTCCCACCACTGTTTGACAACCAATGATGGTGTTTACATTCCTGTAACTTAGTGGTTCAGCAAAAGAGACCGACAGAAAAAGTACCAGGCTTAACAAAAACAAATAAATACTGGGGCTGATTCATTTGACTAAAAATTGTTCAAGGTGTTGCCCCAGCATGGCCACAGTATAATGACTGAAAGAAGGAATTCATAAAAGATAACAACAGTGGTGTTACCATGGAAACTGCAGCCACAACCACAACAGTGACCAGCTATGCTGATGTTGATTGCAAGTGGTGACACTACCTCATTAACCAATACCACCAGCACCACCACTACAACAGCAACGACCACAACTGCAATAGTTTTGGCTGTAGCACCTGTAACAACAACTACAACAACAACATACACACTGAAACTACCAAGACATAAGCAAGAACACGAACAACAACATTACTACCGCCAACACCACCACCACCACTCCTACCACCACTAGCATCCCCACTACCAGCACCACCACTGCCACCACTACTACCACAACCACCACCATCACCACCACTACTACCACAAGCACCACCACCACCACCATCACCACTACTACTACCACCACTACAACAACAACTACTACAACAACCACCACCATCACCACTACTACCACCACTGCAACCACAACCACTACAACTACCACTACTGCAATCACTACTACCACAAGCACCACCACCACCATACCAAAATCACAACTACTACCACAAGCAGCTGCACCACCAACATCACTACAAACAACATCAAGATCACTTCCACCACCAACGCCAACAATAACATCCCCACCATCACTGTACACCACAACCAATGCCACAACCACACACCACTGCCACCATCACCACCACCAACAACAGTTACCACTATACATCACAATCACTACCACCACCACCACCACTGTCAACAACAGCAACAACAACAGAAATATAAATCAATAAATATGACAGAAAAATCAATCACAATTGAAGCAATTCTCAGATGCATTGATCGGTGTGTGCGGCTCTGTGTGTGCGAGGGTGCTTGAGTATTTGTGTGTCAGTGTATCCGTTTGTTAGTGCACATGTGTATATGTGAGTGTCTCTATGTACGCGTTTGAATCTCTCTGTGCATGTGTGTGAGTATTCGTGTATGTCTGTGTAATTGTGTGTGAATGTGTATTTAAGTGTACCTGTGTTAGCGTATGTTCACATGTGTGATGTGTGTGAGCGTATGTACATATAAGAGTGGTGTGTGTGAACGTGTGTTCAGTGCACAGTAATAACAACTAGAAATGAACCCATACAAACCCGTTTGAACCCGTCTTTAAAAAGAGTGAGGGAGGCGATGCATTTCTACTCTAGCAGTTACCCTGCAATTTACAACACATTACGTCAATGAATATACCACGTGACCCTTAATAAGGAGTTGAGTCTCTCATGAAGGTTTCATTTTCTTTTGGTGACAAGTCATCTTAACCTCATGCCCCAATTTGGTTGGAATGTTAAGGAAATACTGGGTAACTGATTGAATGTATATAATCCTTATACATGTAGGGTAACCTTGATAAACCCAGTTAGTAATTCTGAAATACTGCAGACAATCCTCTCTCTTCTTTATATATATATATATATATATAATATATATATATTATATATATATTATATATATATATATATATATATATATATATATATATATATATGTATTATATATAATAGGCGCAGGAGTGGCTGTGTGGTAAGTAGCTTGCTTACCAACCATATGGCAAGTGTCTTCCACTATAGCCGCGGGCCAACCAAAACCTTGTGAGTGGATTTGGTAGATGGAAACTGAAAGAAGCCATATAGAAGTCATATATATCATCATCATCATCATCATTTAGCGTCCGTTTTCCACGCTAGCATGGGTTGGACGGTTCAACCGGGGTCTGGGAAGCCAAGGGCTGCACCAGGCTCCAGTCTGATCTGGCAGAGTTTCAACAGCTGGATGCCCTTCCTAACACCAACCACTCTGTGAGTGTAGTGGGTGCTTTTTACGTGCCACCTGCACAGGTGCCAGGGGGGTCCGGCATCGGCCACGATCAGTTGGAGCTTTTAACGTGCCACCGGCATGGAAGCCAGCCAAGGCGGCGCTGGCAACGCCCATGTTCGGATGGTGCTTTTTATGTGCCACCGGCACAGAAGATATATATATATACATATATGTGTGTGTGTGTGTTTGTGTGTATTTATGTGTCTGTGTTTGTCCCTCCAACATCACTTGACAACCGATGACATTAGCGGTTTGGCAAAAGAGACCAATAGAATAAGTACTAGGTCGATTTGTTCGACTAAAGGCGGTGCTCCAGCATGGCCGCAGTCAAATGACTGAAACAAGTAAAAGAGAGTGAATATATATATATATATATATATACACACACACACACACACACACACACACCACTCAAACATGAGGTGATGTTGAAAAGTTCTTGGCTTTAGGTAAATACAGGAGGATCGATTAATTATGATTTTATTCAATGTATTCCCCTCTCAGATTCACACACTTATTGTAGCAGTCCTTCAGTTTTACTAAGCTTTGTAAAACGAACTCAGAAGGTTGGGCCTTCAGCCAGGACTTTCACGATGCCCTTACAGCCAGTAACTTTTCAGCACCTTTTGTAGGTGTGTGTGCGTATGTATGTATGTATATATATATATAATATATATATATATATTATAGAGAGAGAGAGAGAGAGAGAGAGAGAGAGAGAGAGAATTCACAAAAAAACAAAACAAAAAAACAGTGGACTCATAGTTGAGTGTCTGAATAACATCCTATAGCATTTATTATTATTATTATTATTATTATTATTATCATTAAAAGTCATAATACAATATGCACCTGTTTGTTAGAAAGAAGAGTTAAAACTTGCTGGCTACTTGGTCAATATTTTTTTAAAGATAATGATAACTTATTTGAATTCTGAATATATATATATATATATAGATATACATATATAGTTGGAATTTACAAAAAAAACAAAACAAAAGATGAAGACAGGTGTGTAAACAACAAACAGGTGTATTAGTTGAATGCACGGAAAGGTGAGAAAGTCTTTTATGTTTTGAGCCTATGCTCTTCAACAGAAAGGAACATGAGAAAATAAACAGA
Organism: Octopus sinensis; assembly: GCF_006345805.1. Classification (NCBI taxonomy): domain Eukaryota; kingdom Metazoa; phylum Mollusca; class Cephalopoda; order Octopoda; family Octopodidae; genus Octopus; species Octopus sinensis. Next base: position 22,849,625 of record NC_043022.1, read on the forward strand.
GAGAGAATAAAAAAAGCTTTAGTGGCTAGCAGTCAATCATGGCGATGGCCAGATAGATAAAGATATATATAAATGTATATAGTGTACACATTTATACACACACACACACACAGACATCTGTATGTGTGTGTGTGTGTGTGTGTGTATACAGTCAACAAATGAGATCAAAAGATGCTCAATATAGTTTTTGTATCTTTATATATCCCCATATATATATATATATATATATTTATATATATATATATATATATCAATATGCACGTATATTTACCTGCATCAGTATCTACCAAATCCATTCACAAACCTTTGGTTGGCCTGGGGCTGTAGTAGAAGACGTTTGCCCAAAGTGCCACACAGTGCGACTGAACTTGATCTAATATATGTACATACATACATACACACATACACACATGCCTGTTTATCTATCTGTCTGTCTGTCTAGATGTCTGTCTGTCTATCTAGCTATGTATCTATCTATATGTCTGTCTGTTTGTCTATCTATCTATCTATCTACCAATCTATCTATCTGTCTGTCAGTCTATCTATGTATCTATGTATCTATCTGTTTGTCTGTCTATCTGCCTGCCTGTCTGTCTGCCTATCTACCTATCTATCTACCTACCTACCAATCTATCTGCCTGTCTGTCTATATATTTATGCATGAATAACTGATATATTGTTATCAATTCTAATATATTATTGGCAATTCAAAATTCAATAAAATCTCTCACATTAAGAGAGAGTGGACAGTTCAGTTGAACAGAGGGCAATTGTCATATATTTTGGGCAATTCATAAGAATGCTGGTGAATTTAATGAAATACTGAACAATTGTAAGATACACTAGCAAATGAGTGAAACATTAAGCTGTTCATTTGAATACTAAGTTATATTAGGTTATTCTTATATATTATGGGAAATTTAGTAAAATATTTGACAGTTCATAGATATAATAATCATTTCTGAGGAGTACAGAATAAATTCTAAGCTATATTGAACGAGTCTGTGAAATAGTAGACAATTCCGGGATATCATCATCATCATCATCATCATCGTCATTGAAGTCCTCCTCCGGCGCCTCATTGTCCTCCTCATCATCATTGTCCTCATCATCATCATCATCATCCTCATTACCTTCTTTCTCTTCCTCACTCCTCCTCCTCCCCTTCCTCCACATCATCATTGTCCTCCCATTCTCCTCTCCTCCTACCCCTTTCTCCTCCTCTACCTCCTCATCACCATCATCGTCATCATCGTTGTCCTCATTCTCCCCTCCTCGTCCACTGTCTCCTTGCCTACCCCATCTCTACTCATTCTCTCCCACCTCATCCTCCCATCCTCTCCCCTCTTCCTCCTCCTCCACACACACACTTACAAGCACCGTACACATATACAGACACAAGACTGGGTCTCACACACATGAAAGCAGACTTCAAAGCAAGTTGGGAAGACCACAGGTGACTAAAAATGTTGCAAACGGCAACAAAATAACCGATTGACTGTCTGACCAACAGGTTAAACAAATGATCGATTAGGTAGCTGGATAGATATTTGTAGCGACACAAGCAGTCAGCAGCATATTGGATGCGATCTCGCGGGAGCCACTGCCACCTCCGAGACTGGAGCGAGACCTCACCTGCATCCATTTGCCATACGTGAGATCACGACGAGGTTCACGATGGCAAACTGGATATAAGGGCCCAATGAAAACAAACAGATTCACTCTCTTTTCACCACATGCACTTGCTGAGCACACATTAGTGGCTGGGTCTCCAAGCTAGTCCTGTCTGCATGTTGTATATCCAGAGGCAATGGGCCCGCGTTAACAGAGATACAACGAAATGCACACAGCTTGAGATGGTATGCACAACGAGGCTCACGATGGTAAACTGGATATAAGGGCCCAATGAAAACAGATTCACTCTCTTTTCACCACAAGCACTTGCTGAGCACACTTTAGGGGCTGGGTCTCCAAGCTAGTCCTGTCTGCATGTTGTATATCCAGAGGCAATGGGCCCGCGTTAACTGAGATACAACGAAATGCACACAGCTTGAGATGGTATGCACAACGAGGCTCACGATGGTAAACTGGATATAAGGGCCCAATGAAAACAGATTCACTCTCTTTTCACCACAAGCACTTGTTGAGCACACATTAGTGGCTGGGTCTCCAAGCTAGTCCTGTCTGCATGCTGTATATCCAGAGGCAATGGGCCTGCATTAACTGAGATACAACGAAATGCACACAGCTTGAGATGGTATGCACAACGAGGCTCACGATGGTAAACTGGATATAAGGGCCCAATGAAAACAGATTCACTCTCTTTTCACCACAAGCACTTGCTGAGCACACTTTAGGGGCTGGGTCTCCAAGCTAGTCCTGTCTGCATGTTGTATATCCAGAGGCAATGGGCCCGTGTTAACAGAGATACAACGAAATGCACACAGCTTGAGATGGTATGCACAACGAGCAACACACTTCACCTATTCTGTGAAACTTATAAGTAAACCAGTTGTGAATTGCATTTGTACTAAAAGACTTCTTTCCTCGCCTGCTGGAGCCTGAACTACACAAAGAACAATATTTGATAGGAGAAGGCTATATTCACCTGATATCGTAAACCTTGCCTCCCATATAAAATATTTAACCAATTGACTAATAATAAAAAAAAAAAGGTGGAAGTGAACCTGTGTGTATGTTATTATCATTATTCTTCCCAAGACACAGCAAGATTTGTTTCAACACATGCTTTCCCACCAAGAGCCTTGCAAACCAAGTACGAAAACAAAGGATGTGTGTTTGGGTGTGTGTGTGCATTTATATATATGTACATATATATATATATATATATATATATGTACATATATATATGTACATATATATATGTGCATATATATATATAAATATGCATACGTATATGTATAAAAATATATATAGGGAGAGTTTACGAAAATAAAAAAAGACGAAGACAGGTGGTGTATAAAACAAACAGATGTATTAGTATAACGCTCAGAAATAGAAAAAGTCTTTTACGTTTCGAGCCTATGCTCTTCTACAGAAAGGGACACAGAAAAAACAAGAAGAGAAAAAACAAAAAAAAAGTGTGTAGTGGCTAACGATCTATCATGGTGACTAATGCCAGACAGAAGGGTCAAACACAGGAAGGAAAGTAGGGGAGATAACAAGGTAAAGATGACCCCCAACACAAAGGTATGTGTGTGTATAAGAGAGTATGTATGTATTTATGTGTGTGTGTGTTTGTGTGTGACAGATTTTGTTTCCAGTTTCCATCTTCTAAATTCACCCACAAGGAAGGCCTCGGTTGGCTCTGGACTCACTCAAGATTCCACACAGTGGGACTGAACCCAAAACCATGTGACTGGGAAGTGAACTTCCGAACCACACAGCCATGCCTGCACCAGTACTCCGTGAAATTTTGTAAAACATTATTCAGTTCAGTGAATTAATTATTCTAAAATTTAACGAGCGATGACATGGTCATTTAATTCAGTGAAAGACAGCACAGATTTTTGTAAGACAGTCAATCTCTTAATGTTATCTTGATGATTTCTGCAGACAAATTAGACGACAGCAACAGGACCAGCTTATCTTATATGCACAACTTGTTTTTACAAATGACAGCAACCTTAGTAATACAGCCAAGAATTAAACATTCAAATTTGGACATAAACATTTTGTGTTTTGTTTCTTTTTCCTCCCCAAAAAGAAGAGCTCAACTTTGTGATCTGTCCCGTCTGTGTGCAGCCCTGTGTGGCTAATAAAGAAACATATCTATCTATGTATCTATTTGTCTGCCTATCTGTCTGTTTGTCTAGCCATCCATCTATCTATCTATCTACCTACCTATATCATCATCATCATTTAATGTCCATTTTCCATGCTGGCATGGGTTGGATGGTGTGACTGAAAACTGGTAAGCTGGGGAGGCTGCACCAGTTTTCAGTCTGATCTGGCATGGTTTCTGCAGCTGGATGCCCTTCTAATGCCAACCACTCCAAGAGTGTAATGGGTGCATTTTACATTCCACTGGCACAGGTGCCAGTTATGAAACGCCAGCATCAGCTCTGACTACAATCTCACTTCGCTTGACAAGTCTTCTCAAGGACGGTATATTGCCAAACATCTGTCACTCATCACTGCCTCTGTGAGGCCCAACGTTTGAAGGGTGCTTTTTACATCCCACAGTTATGTGACACTAGCATTGACCACAACTATGATTTCACTTGGTTTGACAGGTTTTCTCAAGCACAACATATCACCCAATGTTTGAAGAGTGTTTTTTACATGCCACCAGCATAAGTGCCAGTTATACAACACTGGCATCGGCCAAGATTGCGATTTCACTTGGCTTGACGGGTCTTCTTAAGCACACATCTGCTGTCCTAGTACAATCTTCAAGCACTGCCCACATGACATAACAAACCAAAATCTTTTACTCTGTTATGCTATGTGGACAGTGCCTGAAGATTGAGCTAGGACAACACTCATGTTAAAAAACACTATTTGGCATGCTCTCAACACAAGCAACTAATAGTAGCACATAAAAACATAAATTGTGTTTACTAAATATTTATCTTTCACCAGATGGAGTACTATTCTTGTTAATCTTACCATAACAGAACAACATACTATATATATATATATCATCATCATCATCATCATAAATATATATATATATATATATATATATTATATATATATATATGTACATATATATATGTACATATATATATGTGCATATATATATATAAATATGCATACGTATATGTATAAAAATATATATAGGGAGAGTTTACGAAAATAAAAAAAGACGAAGACAGGTGGTGTATAAAACAAACAGATGTATTAGTATAACGCTCAGAAATAGAAAAAGTCTTTTACGTTTCGAGCCTATGCTCTTCTACAGAAAGGGACACAGAAAAAACAAGAAGAGAAAAAACAAAAAAAAAGTGTGTAGTGGCTAACGATCTATCATGGTGACTAATGCCAGACAGAAGGGTCAAACACAGGAAGGAAAGTAGGGGAGATAACAAGGTAAAGATGACCCCCAACACAAAGGTATGTGTGTGTATAAGAGAGTATGTATGTATTTATGTGTGTGTGTGTTTGTGTGTGACAGATTTTGTTTCCAGTTTCCATCTTCTAAATTCCCCACAAGGAAGGCCTCGGTTGGCTCTGGACTCACTCAAGATTCCACACAGTGGGACTGAACCCAAAACCATGTGACTGGGAAGTGAACTTCCGAACCACACAGCCATGCCTGCACCAGTACTCCGTGAAATTTTGTAAAACATTATTCAGTTCAGTGAATTAATTATTCTAAAATTTAACGAGCGATGACATGGTCATTTAATTCAGTGAAAGACAGCACAGATTTTTGTAAGACAGTCAATCTCTTAATGTTATCTTGATGATTTCTGCAGACAAATTAGACGACAGCAACAGGACCAGCTTATCTTATATGCACAACTTGTTTTTACAAATGACAGCAACCTTAGTAATACAGCCAAGAATTAAACATTCAAATTTGGACATAAACATTTTGTGTTTTGTTTCTTTTTCCTCCCCAAAAAGAAGAGCTCAACTTTGTGATCTGTCCCGTCTGTGTGCAGCCCTGTGTGGCTAATAAAGAAACATATCTATCTAGTATCTATTTGTCTGCCTATCTGTCTGTTTGTCTAGCCATCCATCTATCTATCTATCTACCTACCTATATCATCATCATCATTTAATGTCCATTTTCCATGCTGGCATGGGTTGGATGGTGTGACTGAAAACTGGTAAGCTGGGGAGGCTGCACCAGTTTTCAGTCTGATCTGGCATGGTTTCTGCAGCTGGATGCCCTTCTAATGCCAACCACTCCAAGAGTGTAATGGGTGCATTTTACATTCCACTGGCACAGGTGCCAGTTATGAAACGCCAGCATCAGCTCTGACTACAATCTCACTTCGCTTGACAAGTCTTCTCAAGGACGGTATATTGCCAAACATCTGTCACTCA
>NC_043022.1:22861024-22868524 GCF_006345805.1 Octopus sinensis
CAAAGGAAAAAAGTTACACAAAAAAAAATGCCCATTGAAATAGAAAGATTGAGTAAGAGTGGTAGTGGTGTGTTTGATGGAGCTTTCAATTGTTGAGTGGAGGTGTTGAGTGGAGTGTAAACCTCTTATGTTCTATACTCTCTGCTGTTAGTTGTTGAATGGTGCTAAGAGGAGGGTTAATGTCTATCAACAATTTACAAGGTTGGCTTTTGAATAAACTATAAACATCTACCAATATATATTCTCATTTAAGGTGGCGAGCTGACAGAATCATCATCATCATCATCATTGTTTAACCCTTTCGTTACCAACCCGGCTGAAACCGGCTCTGGCTCTGTAGGACAAATGTCTTGTTTTCATAAGTTTTGAATTAAATCTTCCACCAAACCTTAGTCACAATTTATGTTCCTAACACCAGCTGAATGATAACTAAGTTATTTTACTAAAGTCTTTGTTATATTTAAAGTAAATGAAAGAAACACAGAGCATCTCAAAATAAATACGATAACGAAAGGGTTAATGTCCAGTCTTCCATGAATGCATGGGTAGGACAGTTGTCAGGAGCTGGCCCGGTAGAAGACTACCCCAAAGCTACTGTGTCTGTTTTGGCAGGGTTTTTAGGGCTGGGTGCCCTTCCTAACACAAACCTTCCTGCAGAGAGGACTGAGTGTTCTTTTTACGTGACACCAGTACAGGCGAGGTCAGTTTTGGCAAGGTTATTACAGCTGGACGCCCATCACTGCCAAGTAAAATGCTTTGTAGCATTTTTGTCTGTCTTTACATTCTGAGTTCCAATTCTGCTGGGGTCAACTGTGCTTTCATCCTTTCAGGGTCGATAAAATAAGTACCAGTTGAATACTGGTGTTGATGTAATCACCTTCCACCCCCATTTCCCGCTAAATTGATGGGTTTTTTGTCAAAATTTGAAAGCAATGTATGTTCTCATTTGCTGAATGGGGTATAGACTTGGGTGTAGGGTAAGAAGTTTGTTTGCCAAGCATTTGGTTCTGGGTTCAGTCCCACAGCGTGTCACCTTGGGTATCTTCTACTATAGCCCCAGTAGCCCTAGATCAACCGCAGTCTTGAAAGTGAATTTCTTGGACAGAAGTCTGTGTATATCTGTCTCTCTATGTATGTATGCATGTATGTATGAGAGTGTGTGTGTAAGTGTGTGTGTGTGTGTATGTATTATGCTTTTGTGTTTGTATTGGTTCCCCACCACCGTTTGACAACTGGTGTTGGTCTGTTTACATCCCCGTAAGCTAGAAGTTCAGTAAAAGAGACTGATAAAGTAAATTTCAATATTTAACCCTTTAGCATGTAAGCCAGTCATATCAGGCCCCAATTTTCATCTTGCTTAATGTTCAAACTGGCCGGATCTGGCCTCTCGTACTGCTCTACAATGCCATTTTTCTAAAAACAAACAATCATGTCATTGAAATCTCAAAACTACAAGATAACGCATGATTAATTCAAAACAATTTGAATAAATATACTTTACATGAGGTGGTGTAATCTAAACAGTGCCCCAGCATGGCCACATTTCAATGACCAAAACAAGTAAACAATAAAAGATATATTCTCATTTATTGAGTGGAGTATGCTGAGACCCCCTTCAATTATGACTGACCATGGGATTGCCCCTAGAAAGTTACCCTCCCAGGCACAAGTCTGAGCAAGGTTGCTTATGGAAAACCAGCAGTCGCCCATGCATACTGCCCCTCCCCTCCATGCCACCAGTGTTATCCAAGGGAAAGGTAAAGGGCTCAATACAGCTTGGTACTTGTGACGTCACAACTCATTTCTACAGCTGAGTGAACTGGAGCAGCGTGAAATAAAGTGTCTTGCTCAAGAACACAACATTGGTTGTGAAGTGATGGTGGGGAGCAAAAATAAACACGAAGACACACACACATAAATATATACATCAATATATGTATATACATACGACAGGTTTCTTTCAGTTTCCGTCTACCAAATCTGCTCACAGGGTTTTGGCCAGCCTGAGGCTATAGTAGAAGACACATGCCCAAGTTGCCATGCAGTGGGACTGAACCTGAAACCACGTGGTTGGGAAGCTAGCTTCTTTCCACACAGTCAACATTTTTTACTTACCATACTTTGGTATCAACAATTTTAGTTGCCATGAAGAGTGAAAACAAAATATAATGCCTCGGTCAAAGGTTTAATATTGTTGTGCTATCCATCAGCCTGCATCCCACCATCCCCGTTGGTTATGATCATAAGTGTTCTAATTGATGCGATCAATGGAACAGCCTGCTCATGAGATTAACATGCAAGTAGCTGAGCACTCCACAGATATGTGTTCCCTTAATGTAGTCCTCAGGGAGAGTCAGTGTGACACAGAATGACAAAGCTGACATACAGGTACTACTCATTTCCCCCAGCTAAATGGACTGTAGCAATGAGAAATAAAGTGTCTTGCTCAAAGACACATCATGCCATCCAGCACTGAACTCATGACCTTATGATCATGAGCTGAATACCCTAATCACTAAGCCATGTGCCTTCACTGTTGTCCATTGACAATGTCGTCCATTGCCGATGTCGTCCATTGCTGATGTCGTCCTTTGACAATGTTGTCCATTGACGATGTCGTCCATTGATGATGTCGCCCACAGCCGATGTCATTCATTGCTGATGTCGTCCTTTGACAATGTTGTCCATTGATGAAGTTGTCCATTGCCGATGTCGTCCATTGAAGATGTCGTCCATTGGGAAGTAGAAAATGTGGTATTCTATTTCAGGGGAGGGGTTGTTGAAAACTTTGTAAGGAGTTTTCTGGTGGGGCAGGAGCTGATAGAATCGGCCTGTACTGAAACTCATCATTGGCCGCCGCAGGTGGTGGCGCTGGTGATGAAAGAAGATGATTTCCTTTGAATAGCGGAGTGCTATTCGAAGAAAGATTTCAATTATTTTGTTTGGAGACCCGAAGTGCGGCTGCACCGTTACCAGGAGGCTGCAAGAGAATTGGTGTCTCAGTAAAGTGTAAGAGGTTTATTGCCTCATTTTTGTGTGAAAGACAAAAGAAGATTTGTTGAGGTTTAATACTCTTACTCTCTTTACTCTTTTACTTGTTTCAGTCACGTGACTGTGGCCATGCTGGGGCACCGCCTTTAGTTGAGCAATTCGACCCCAGGACTTATTCTTTGTAAGCCTAGTACTTATTCTATCGGTCTCTTTTGCTGAACTGCTAAGTTACGGGGACGTAAACACACCAACATCGGTTGTCAAGCGATGTTGGGGGGACAAACACAGACACACAAACATATACACCCACATACATATATATATATACATATATACAACGGGCTTCTATCAGTTTCCATCTACCAAATCCACTCACAAGGCTTTGGTCAGCCCGAGGCTATAGGAGAAGACACTTGCCCAAGGTTCCACGTAGTGGGACTGAACCCGGAACCATGTGGTTCGGAAGCAAACTACTTACCACACAGCCACTCTTATGCCTATACCTCATTTTGTGTTTCAAAAAAGAATAATGTATTAGAGAAGCAAAAATCAGTGGGTGTTTTTGTCTTCAACCATCAATATCGTTTTCATCTTTTTTATCATTCATCTCATTAATGTTCTTGTCCAGCCCGCAAAGCTACTCTGTGTAATGCCTTAATGGCAGAATTTTTGAAAAGTAAGCTTCTTACCACACAGCTACACCTGTGCGTATTGTGGTTGTGACCCCCTTCGGTCATGAATGACCATGGAATTGTACCTAGAAAGTTAGCCTCCGAGGCACAAGTCCGGGCAAGGTTGTTTATGGAAGACCAGCAGTTGCCCATGCATACCAGCCTCCCCTCTCCACGCCACCAGTGTTATCCAAGGGAAAGACAAAGGCCGATACAGCTTGGCACCAGTGACATTGTAGCTCATTTATTAACATGCAAGTGGCTGAGCACTCCACAGACACATGTACCTTTAACGTAGTTCTCGAGGAGATTCAGCGTGACACAGAGTGTGACAAGGCTGGCCCTTTGAAATACAGAAACAGGAAGAAAGAGTGAGAGAAAGTTGTGGTGAAAGAGTACAGCAGGGTTCACCACCATCCCCTGCCGGAGCCTCGGGAATCAAAATCGCGAGTCCGCTGCCATAACCACTGGGCCATTGCGCCTATATAAGTGTGTTTATGTTTACACCAGTCACAAACTGGTCTTCTGCTTTGTAACTTGTTTGTTCAACAAATAGAGTCCAATAAAATAAGCACCAGACAGAAACAAACAATATGGTTAATATGAATAGCCACAATACTCTAAGCCATTGCTCTCGTGGAGGCGCATGGCCTTGTAGTTAGAGCAACCGCAGGTTCAAATCTCAGACTGGGCGATGTTTGTGTTTATGAGCGAAACACCAAAGCTCCACACGGCTCCAGCAGAAGGTAATGGCGAAACTTCTGCGTACTCTTTCACCACAAATTTCTCTCACTCTTTCCTCCTGCATCTTACAGTTCACCTGCGACGGACTGGCGTCCCGTCTAGGTGGGGAACCTATATGCCAAGGAAACCGGGAAAACCGGTCCTTATGAGCCAGGCATGGCTCGAGAAGGAACAAGCCATTGCTCTATCATGGCCACAGGAACAGTGAGAGAAACTGGTGAAAGAGTAATAGATAAAAGAATTTAAAAATCTCTCAGATGTTGAGTGCAATTGTTGAGTAGAGTGTAACAGAGGACAATACACTCCAAGCTATACTCTCAGCTGTTAAGTGCAGGTGTTGAGTGGAGTGTAATGCAGGACTACACATATGTATGCTTTCAGTTGTTGAGTGCAGGTTAAGTGGAATATAATATAAGGCTACATATATCTATCTGCACTTTCAGTTGTTGAGTGCAGGTGTTGAGTGGAGTATAATGCAGGACTAGACTCTCAGATGTTAAGTGCAGGTGATAAGTGGAATGTAATACAAGACCACATATATCTATATGTAAATTCCATTATCGAGTGTAGGTGTTGAGTGGAGTGTAATACAGGACTAGACACAACCATCTAGACTCTCAGATATTGAGTGCAGGTGATAAGTGGAATGTAATACAAGACCACATATATCTATATGTAAATTCCATTATCGAGTGTAGATGTTGAGTGGAGTGTAATACAGGACTAGACACAACCATCTAGACTCTCAGATGTTGAGTGCAGGTGATAAGTGGAATGTAATACAAGACCATATATATCTATCTGTAAATTCAGTTATCGAGTGCCCAAGGTGCCATGCAGTGGGACTGAACTCGGAACCATGTGGTTTGTAAGCAAGCTACTTACCACACAGCCACTCCTGTGCATATATGTAATAAAAAAATTTAATATTTTGTGTATTATTCTTTTATTTGTTTTAGTCATTTGACTGTAGCCATGCTGGAGCCCCCAGGACTTACTCTTTTTAAGCCTAGAACATATTCTATTAGTCCCTTTTGCAGAACTGCTAAGTTACAGAGACGTAAACACACCGACATTGGATGTCAAGCGATGGTGGTGGCACAAACACAGACGCAAATATATACATACATACATCCATACATACGTATATATGCATATATATATATATATATATGACAAGCTTCTTTTAGTTCCCATCTACCAAATCCACTCACATGGCTTTGGTCAGCCTGAGGCTATAGCAGAAGACACTTGCCTAAGGTGCCACACAGTGGGACTGAACCTGGAACCATGTGGTTGGGAAGCAAGCTTCTTACCACACAGCCATGCCTGTGCCTATATAGTCTCTTTTTACTCTATTTGTTTCAGTCATTTGACTGTGGCCATGCTGGAGCATCGCCTTTAGTCGAGCAAATTGACCCCAGGACTTAATCTTTGCAAGCCTAGTACTTATTCTATCGGTCTCTTTTTGCCGAACTGCTAAGTTACGGTGATGTAAACACACCAGCATCGGTTGTCAAGCGATGTTGGGGGGGACAAACACAGACACACAAACATATACACACACACACACACACATATATATACATATATACGACGGGCTTCTTTCAGTTTCTGTCTACCAAATCCACTCACATAGCTTTGGTCAGCCTGAGGCTATAGCAGAAGACACTTGCCTAAGGTGCCACACAGTGGGACTGAACCTGGAACCATGTGGTTGGGAAGCAAGCTTCTTACCATACAGCCATTCCTGTGCCTACATAGTTGAAGGATGATCAATTTATTGCAGGTAAACTTTCAATAAAATCTGATTTGGACCCCTTTCCAAGGGTCATGTGGTCCACAGTTGAAAACCACTGCTCTAAGGTGATAAGTGCAAGTGCTGAGTGGGGGTAAAAGATGGGGTTTTACCCAACTGCCTGTACTCGTAATTAATGAGTGGAGGTGCTGAGTAAAGTGTAACTCAGGACTACACACACACACACACACATATACTCCTTGCTATTAAATGTGTATCATTGTTAAGTGATCAATACAATTGATCTCAGAATATTACCTCAGCTTTTTGTCTTTTTTCCCTTTGTTCTTGTGTGTGTGGGTGGAGAGAGAGAGAGAGAGAGAGAGAGGAGAAGTGGGGCACAAATACCTGTTACCAATACACACATACATATACATGTATATATGTTCACATACATTTATGTATATACATACAAACACACACACATATATATATACACACATATATCTATACAGATATATGTGTGTGTATGTACTTATTTGTTTACTCCTCTCTCTCTCTCTCTCTCTATCTATCTATCTATCGCTTTCTTCTTATACATGTTTATGCCTATTTCTATAGTCTTTTCTTATAAGAAATTGGTGTCCTGAGAGAGAGAGAATGAGAGAGAGGGAGGAAGGTGGTGGTAGCAGTGTGCCTGTGTGTGTGTGTGTGCCTGTGTGTGTGTGTGTGTATGCGCGTGCACGCATGTTTACCTCCGCTGAGTGACTCAGAGCAGAGCAAGTAGCTCTCGCTCGTTTTGTTATTTTTCAGAACAACGGTGGTTGAGATGAACAGATTGGAGGTTAGGGCGAAGACAGGGTTATTGTGAGGGACAAACTGGAGTGGGAGGGGGGAGGGCAGGGGAATGAAAAAGAAAAACAGTGGTGGATGCACACACACACACGCACACATATACATGTATATGCATATATATTTATACACACTTATTACATACATATATATCGTGAGAGTGCACAATAAACAAATATATATATCTGTATAATATATATATATATATATATAATCATATATATATATATTATATATGTATATATAATATATATATATGTATACTATATAGATATATATGTATAATATATATATATATATATATATATAATGTATAATATATATATATTATATTTATATATATAATATATATATATATAATATATATATATATATAAATATGTATAATATATATATATATATATGTATAATATATCTATATATATATGTATATATATATATATATATATATATATATGTTATAATATAATATAATATATATCTATAATGTTATAATATATAATA
>NC_043022.1:22873524-22888524 GCF_006345805.1 Octopus sinensis
GAATGCATGTTTGTGCGTACGGGCGTTTACATGTTTGTGTATGTACATGTGTGTGTGTGTGTATATGCGTATGCGCGCATGTTTGTATGTGTGTGAGACAGGGAAACATAGAAAAAAAAAAGGAGAGAGAGAGGTGGGATTAGCACAGCGTATGGTTAACTTGTATTTTAACTGGGGATATTACAGCGAAAAAAAAAAAAAAAAAAAGAAAAAAACCTGTCAGAAAATAAATGAATGAATGAATGTACATGCTCACCTGGATGGATAAACAACCGAATCTACTGGTTTCCCTTCAAAGCATATAACTGATTAATGGAATTAAAGAAAAACTAACAGTTTGTATCGTTTAATTTTACCATTAAACTAATAAAGGGAAAATTACAGACACCAGATTCCCTAGCTATTCTCTCCTAAATCTCATCGTTTGCTGCTAACGTTTTTGGTTCCCGTAGTTATAACATAACATAACCTGTAGATGGACATGTAATAGGCAGAGAGAATGTGTTAAATATTTTTAGAAGAGCTACGACGTGAGAGGGGTGTGTGATGATCATGCCTTTCTCAACGGTTATAGGAATAAGAAATAAGAAACAATGATTTTTTTTTAATATTTTGCTGACCACGGAATTTATAATAAAACAACAATGGAAAGGAAACTGGCAAAATTTCTTGAGAAATAACAGTATTTTCTTACACCCGAACATGTATAAATACATTTATAAAAGCGTGTGTGTGTAGTATTAATAATAATCGGGAGAAATTAAACAGTGACTCTAGGGCACGGAGTTTCGTTTATTGGCACCTTATCAAACTGAGCGACTGCGTATGTGTGCGTGCGTACACACACCCACCCTTTTACTATGTTCGCTCGTTGGACCCCAGCCATGCTGGGGCACCTGATTCTAGGATTTTCCTCATTTAAATCGACAATCAGGTATTTGTTTCTTGAGCACCTTGGTAGAATGTGATACCCGCACGAACACATACACACATGTGCTTATATACACTTGCACACATATTCGTACACACACACACACACACAGTCACTATATAAGGTGTGTTCGTACTCAATAATCATATACCTGTAAACAACAAATATTAGCAGAAGCTGTTGTTGTTGACACGACTAGATGGATGTGAAGGAGGAGGGAGACAGAGATATGAGTCTGAGAGAGAGGAGGGATGATAAACATGCACAAATAGATAGACGGGTAGATAAATAGATAGATAGATAGATAGATAGATAGATAGATAGATAGATAGACGGGTAGATAGATAGAAAGATAGACGGGTAGATAGATAGAAAGATAGACGGGTAGATAGATAGATAGATAGATAGATAGACGGGTAGATAGATAGATAGATAGACGGGTAGATAGATAGACGGGTAGATAGATAGATAGATAGATAGATAGATAGATAGATAGATAGACGGATAGATAGATAGATAGACGGGTAGATAGATAGATAGATAGATACATACATACATACATACATACATATATATACATACATACATATACATACATACATAGGAAAACAAACGAATGTGTTGAGATAGAGAAATACTGGAAATAAGTGTCTATGTATATATATTTTTATATGAACGAGTATTTGTATATACATATATACTTGTATTCATGTATTTATCTATCTGTTTTTCAATATATAAATATATATATATATATCTTTTTCAATACATACATATATATATATTTGTATGTATATATATAATATGCATGTTGTGTGTTTATGTATATCTTTGTATGCTTATGTGTATATCTATTTATCTATCTATCTATCTATCTATATATATATATAACAAAGTGGAATTGTAAGGTACTACACGAGTGGAATTATATATGAAAGAAGGTTTGAAAATGCAATTTTAAAAGATGTTTATTTACGTGACCGGTTTCACTATTTTAGAAAAAGATTGTCAAAAGTAACATGTAAAAGCTTTGTTGTGTTAGGTTGTCACAAAATATTACAATATATATATACATTCTTTGATAATAATAAGAACATGTTTAAAAACAGATTACAAGGGGAAAATCTTGGGAAAATATATAGTTGTGTGCTTGTGTGTATGTATAATTACATATGTGTAACAGATATACTTACAGAGTAAGGCAAACAAATATAGAAATATAAATTGTTAAAACAATTTTAGATTATCTTCTCTGTGCTATTTGTGTGGGGAATTCCTGGTGAGATTTGAACCAAGTAGCTCACGCACTGAAAATTGTAGTTACTCAAAAGACATCAGTGAGAGTTATTTGGCAGAACTCAATTGTAGTGACTCAGTGTATGACTGGTATCATTTTGAATATTAACTTTAAATAGAACTCAATCAGCAGATTTGTCTGAGAGAAGTAAATAGATGGCTACAAGGTAAAAATTAAATATCAAATGGATGTCTTATAAAATTATTCCGACATACAATAATTTTATAAGACATCTGGGAGGAATTACAACCGTGTTTTGTGGTCTGCTACCACAACAGCTCCTTTATAGGATCTAATTAGCTCAAGACATCATCAGGAGGAACCACATCCAGTTTCGGCCCCTACTCCTCTACCATTTTGGCCCCGCCACGTCAAAACAGTAGAGAAGTAGGGGCCGAAACCGGACGTGGTTCCTCCTGACGATGTCTTGAGCTAATTAGATCCTATAAAGGAGCTGTTGTGGTAGCAGATCACAAAACATGGTTGTAATTCCTCCAGGATGTCTTATAAAATTATTCCAACATCCAATAACAGCCATACCAACAATCCAACATACCTCCATCACCGGGGCAGTACCACTCAATCCGGCAGTGTTGTTTGGGAACAGACATACCTTAGATTTGACCATATTCATTCAATCTTAATTCTAGGAGGGATTAAACACTGGCATTATTAATTAAGCTACAACAAAGAAACACATTTACCCCATGTACAAAAACAGTATCTGTCAGTTTTGGTGGGAATTTTAAAAAAATAATTATCAACATGGGCGTAGGAGTGGCTGTGTGATAAGTAGCTTGCTTACCAATCACATGGTTCCGGGTTCAGTTCCACTGTTTGACACCTTGAGCAAGTGTCTTCTACTATAGTCTTAGGCTGACCAAAGCCTTGTGAGTGGATTTGGTAGACATAAACAGAAACTGTAAGACACTCATCATGTGTGTGTGTGTGTGTTTGAGTGTGTGTATGTGTGTGTGTGTGTGTCTGTCCCATACCACCAGTGTTGGTGTGTTTACAGCAAATGATTCTGATAAAATTAGTACCAAGTCTTAAAAAAATTTTAAAATACGTACTGGGGTTGATTTGTTCAACTCAGCTTCTTTAAGACAGCATGGCCATAGCCTATTGACTGAAACAAGTAAAAAAACAAAAGAGAAAAGATTCTGTCAGGATCAGAACAGAAAGAGATCATACTGTATACCCTTTAGAAAACAACACTTTCCAAGCCCATTACAAAACATCTCTCGGATCTTTTCGGTTTGAACGGCAGTTTTTTAACATAATTTCTAGGTAACTAAAAAATTTTAAACTTCGTATACTGGTAGAATGTGTTTATAAAACATCTTTTTCTCTTGGCTTTATTGAGAAAATTCTATAGTTTGTAAGATATTTGTTGTTGTTTTTCTTCAATTTCTGCAATTTCAACCAATCACTGACATCTATTGAGGTGAAAAACATTCTGTGCCATATGAATATGTCCCTCATTTAAGACGCAGATTGGGTTTATTTACATTTGTGAAGAAAAAAAGATACCCCCCCCTAACCCTAACCCTAAAACAGATTGAAATGCAATAGATCAATACTAGGGTCATAATTTCATATGACACCGCTAGAAAAAACTGCCGTTCAAACCGAAAAGATCCCATCTCTCTATCATCCTTTATAAAATCGTATGCTGTAACACCCATTTATCATCATCATCACCATTTAACGTCTGTTTTCTACATTGGCATGAGTTAGACAGTTTGATGAAATTGTCACAGGATTGTTCCAGGTCAGCTTTGGCATGGTTTCCATGGCTAGATGCCCTTCCTAACGCCAACTACTTTACAGCACACACTGGGGTGCCTTGGGCATGGGAAGGAGGACACCGGCACTTGTAGGGTTGTCAAGTAGCTTGCAAGATAGGAAAGAACAAGAAAAGGAAAAAAAAAAAGGAAAAGCCTTCTTAAGTAAGTTGGGGGAGTATTTGAGTGGATGGAAAGGTGATTTTTTGATAGGGATAAGCAGAAGTATCTTGCCAGAGAGAAGATACATGGCTACCAGCATTGGATTAACCATTAAGCAAAATTGAGACCCCCTTCGGTCATGACTGACCATGGGATTGCACCTAGAAAGTTACCCTCCCAGGCACAAGTCTGGGCAAGGTTGTTTATGGAAGACCAGCAGTCGCCCATGCATACCGGCCTCCGCTCTCCATGCCACCAGTGTTATCCAAGGGAAAAGCAACAGCAGATACAGCTTGGCACCTGTGACATCACAACTCATTTCTACAGCTGAGTGAACTGGAGCAACGTGAAATAAAGTGTCTTGCTCAAGAACACAACACGCAGCCCGGTCCAGGATTCGAACTCACAATCTCACGATCGTAAACTCGATGCTCTAACCACTGAGCCATGCGCCTTCACTTGATTAAACAAAATAAGGACATGCTTATGGCATCAAGGGAGAGGGTGGCATACACAGAAATGGTAAAAAGTTTATGGCACAAACGAAATCACTTTAAACTTGCTAAAATAATATTCAAATTATATGACCAGAAATATAATTTCGAAGTGGTTTATATACTCCTTTACACCTTTACTTGTTTCAGTCATTTGACTGCAGCCATGCTGGAGCACCGCCTTTAGTTGAGCAAATCGACCCCAGGACTTATTCCTTGGAAGCCTAGTACTTATTCTATCGGTCACTTTTGCCGAACCGCTAAGTTACGGGGACGTAAACACAACAGCATCGGTTGTCAGGCAATGTTGGGAGGACAAACACAGACACATAAACATATACACACACATATGTATATATATATTTATATATACATATATATGACGGGCTTCTTTCAGTTTCTGTCTACCAAATCCACTCACAAGGCTTTGGTCGGCCCGAGACTATAGTAGAAGAGACTTGCACAAGGTGCCACGCAATGGGACTGAACCCAGAACCATGTGGTTGGTAAGCAAGCTACTTGTCACACAGCCACTCCTGTGCCTATATGACCAGATATATAATTTCGAAGTGGTTCATGGAGTCATAGTGAAGATCTGAATTAAAACCTTGCAATTAAAAAAAAGTTGGAGAAAACTTTTCAAATAGGCACAAATGTGGCTGTGTAGTACAAAGCTTGCTTCCCAATGACGTGGTTCCGGGCTCAGTCCCACTGTGTGGCACCTTGGGCAAGTGTCTTCTAATATAGCCTTGAGCCAACCAAAGCCTTGTGAATGGATTTGGTAGATGGAAACTGAAAAAAGACTGTTGTATATGTCTATCTGTCTGTCTGTCTATGTATGTATGTATTATATGTGTGTGTTTGAGTTTGCCCCCACTGCCATCACTTGACAACTGATGTTGGTATGTTTATGTCCCCAGTTTGGCAAAAGAGACCAATAGAATAAGTACTAGGCTTACAAAGAATAAATCCTGGGTTCGATTTCTTTGACTAAAACCCTTTAAGGTGATGTCCAGCATGGCTGCAGTCAAATGACTGAAATGTGTAAAAGAATAAAATATAAATAAAATAGAAGTATACAAAAACAGAAAATAAACATTATTTTCCATCTTGCTGTTAGGATCACCAAGCATAGATTGGCGTATTTCGGTCATATTATGTGGAGAAAACCCCTGGAGAAGGACATCATGCTCGGAATGGTCAGTGGCAAGAGAGGAAGAGGCCGACCAAGAACCCGCTGGCTTGACACCATCAAGAGGGATACCGGAATGGACATAGCCAATCTGAAAGAAGCGGCCCAGGATAGAACTGACTGGAGGACACTGATCCAACGAGTGACCGAGAGTCGACTTCGACTGAGCGGATAGATAGATAGATAGATAGTTAGTTTTGTGTCATTTTGAAATAAATTTATTTTATGGGTTATTTGTGTTTATATTACATACAAGCAAGATGCCCCCCGTCCAATGGACGGTGCTGAGTTGTCAAACATTTAAACCAAATTTTCTTAAAACAACTTGTCCGACCGTCCCATAGGCCTCCCCTTTGAGAAACACTGATTTAACCTAAATCTGAGACACCAGCAAAAGAAGAAATAAAGATAGACTTTTTTTCTGTTTTTAAAGTACCAGTAATGATAAGGCTGTTGACTGGGAGAACACAAACATGGTTTAACCCTTTCGTTACCAACCCGGCTGAAACCGGCTCTGGCTCTGTAGTACAAATGTCTTGTTTTCATAAGTTTTGAATTAAAATCTTCCACCAAACTTTAGTCACAATTTATGTTTCTAACACTAGCTGAATGATAATTAAGTTATTTTACTAAAGTCTTTGTTATATTTAAAGTAATTGAAAGAAACACAGAGCATCTCAAAATAAATACAGTGACGAAAGGGTTAAACAGTAAGCTTGGCAGGAAAGAAACGTGCCTTTAAGCAGTACAAAAACAACAACAAATGGAAGGTGCAGTTATGTACAGGTTATCGGAAGATAAACAGGACAAAAACGGCTTTATCGATCGCATTCTCACCTGGAATCAGTTTTTGTACTTTTTTCAAAACTTATACACTCCCAGATACTGTCGGTATCTACATATCAAATTTGAGCACAATCGGATGGAGGATGCCCGAGATCCTAGAAGACAGACAGACAGACAACGGATTTTATATAATACATATAATCGGAGTGCCGAAATCTTTTAAGTGCTTAAGGGCTTCTATGGGTCTTAATCCAGCCCTGATGGTTACCCGGCATTTATGTAAGTGTGGGTAGGAATATCTGGAGAAAGAGATAAAATGGTAGTGATGGGGTACCAGAGCAAAACTGTCAGAAGCCAGAGATATGGGCAATAGATCAGGAGGTGGAGCAGATGCATGAGTGCGAGGGGAGAGTGTCCAATGGTGAGAGATGGGGACAAAGCTGTATCTCTCTTTTTTTTTGTCTCTTTTAGTTGTTTCAGTTATTTGACTGCAGCCATGCTGGAGCACTGCCTTTAGTCGAGCAAATCGACCCCAGGACTTATTCTTTGTAAGCCTAGTACTTATTCTATTGGTCTCTTTTGCTGAACCGCTAAATTACAGGGACGTAAACACACCACCATCTGTTTTCAAGCGATGTTGGGGAGACAAACACAGATACATATAGAAACACATACATATATACTACAGGCTTCTTTCAGTTTCCATCTACCAAATCCACTCACAAGGCTTTGGTCTGCCCGAGGCTATAGTAGAAGACACTTGACCAAGGTGCCACGCAGGGGGAATGAACCCGGAATCATGTGGTTGGTAAGCAAGCTACTTACCATGCCTGTGCCTATGTATATTATAAGACCATTTACAAAATGATATCATTTATCTTTTATTTGGCTGCAGCCATGCTAGAACACTGGCTTCAAGGGTTTTGGTCAGATAAATCAACCTCAAGACCTATTTTGTTTTTTTAAGCCTGGTAGTTAATCTATTAGTTGGGATGTAAACACAGCAACACCAGTTGTTAAGCAGGGGTTGGGGACAAACACAGGCATAAAGACAGACATGTAAATATTTACACTTATATGTATGTGGGTGTTTGTATATGTACAACGGGCTTCTTTCATTTTCCATCTACCAAATCTGCTCATAAGAATTTGGTCATGTTGCAGCTATAGTAGAAGACACTTGCTCAAGGTGCCATGCAGTGGCACTGAACCTGGAACCATGTGGTTGGAAAGCAAGCTTCTTACCACACAGCCATTCCAAGAACCTTTATAAAATTATATACTCTAAGTGCTGTAAGAGCCTGTACAAAACTGTATACTTTAAAATCCATTATATAATTATCTAAAACCTTTTTCAAAGCCATATATTCAGTAACCCTTCATAAAACAATATATTGTAAGAGATTTTAAAGAATCAAAATAGAACCATATTCTGTAAAAGCATTTATAAAACAATGCCGTAAGAATCATTACGTGCTTTTGACAACCTGCCAGCCTTTTAGTATTATTATAATGACTTTTAATGATTAGGAAAAAAAAAGAAGGAAAAAAAACCATCAAATACAAAACCAAACGAAAAACTTACATTTTTGAGAAAATAGGAAATGGTAGGTTGTGATGTTCATTCCTTTCCCAGAGCTGTAAATAAAGTGAAATTTGTATGGCTAGGGATTGAAACTGTAGCACTGTTTCGACTGTTCAACATTTTAACCCTTTCTTTATTTCTTATTTCTTTACTGCCTGCCCACAAGGGGTTAAACATAGAGGGGACAAACGGAATAAGTCGATTATATCGACTCCAGTGCATAACTGGTACTTATTTAATCGACCCTGAAAGGATGAAAGGCAAAGTTGACCTCGGCAGAATTTGAACACACAAGTGGCTAAACACAGAGGGGACAAACAAGGACAGACAAACAGATTAAGTCGATTATATCGACTCCAGTGCGTAACTGGTACTTATTTAATTGACCCCAAAAGAAAGAAACTCAGAATGTAGCAGCAGACGAAATACCTATTTCTTTACTACCCACAAGGGGCTAAACACAGAGTGGACAAACAAGGACAGACAAACGGATTAAGTCGATTTCATCGACCCCAGTGCATAACTGGTACTTTTTTTAATCAACCCCGAAAGGATGAAAGGCAAAGTCGACCTCGGCAGAATTTGAACTCGGAACGTAGCAGCAGACGAAATACCGCTAAGCATTTTGCCCGGTGTGCTAATGTTTCTGCCAGCTCACCGCCTTCTCTACTTTCCTTTCTCTGCTTCTTTCCTCTCCAATGACATGGAGTATGCATTAATGATTAAGGCACAAGGTAAGGTTTATCACTGATTGTATCAGACACCAATATATTGCTGGTATTTAGTACCATCAGTTATTAATATATTGCTAGTCCTTCAGGCAGTAAGCTGGCAGAATTATTAGCATGCCAGGCAAAATGCTTAGCATTCACCCATTTGGCATTGATAAAATAAACACAAATCCAGTACTGGGGTTAATTTTATTTGACTTTTTCACTCACTACAAATATTTCAGGCCTTGTAGAACTGTTGGTGTATCAGACACTGATACACCACTGGTACTTCTGTGACAGAAAATAAGAAAGGGCTTCTTTTTTGTGTGTGTGATTTATTATTTTGGTGATTTGGTCAAAGGTGAAGGGCAGCAATCAGGATCCCTTTTTCAGGGACTCTGACATTGGCAAGAGGGTAGAGAGAAGTCTACATCAGTGGTTCTCAATCAGTTTTTTACCTGTAGCCATTTGAAGGCTCCAGTCTTGATCTGGCAGAGTTTCTACAGCTGGATGCCCTTCCTAACACCAACCACTCCGAGAGCGTAGTGGGTGCTTTTACGTGCCACCGGCAGGGGGACAGTCAGGTGGTACTGGCAACGACCTCGCTCGATTTTTTTACACATGCCAATGGCACAGGTGCCAGTAAGGTGATGCTGGTAACGATCCCGCTCGAATGGTGCCTCCTACATGCCACCGGCACGGAAGCCAGTTATCCGCTCTGGCAACGATCACACTCAGATGGTGCTCTTAGCACCCTACTAGCACGGGGCACAAGTGCCAGTAAGGCAAAGCTGGCAACGATCACACTTGAATGGTGCCTTTTTATATTTTAATATTATTAAGAATTGTATTAAAAAAATTACTAAAATATTTTGTGTATTGTAAAACTGTAACTAACTTTTTGCACATAAATTTTAACAACAAAATCTTGGTTGAGAACCACTGGTCTACATAGTGGGGATGTATGTCTAAGCGTTGGGCTCATGTTAATAAGATTGTGGTTTCGATTCCTGGACTGGGCAGTGCATTGAGTTCTTGGGTAAAACACATCATTTTATGTTGCTCCTGTCCACTTAGCTAGCAAAAGTGAGTGTTCCTTCAGAGGACTGGCATCCTATTCAAAGAGGAATACAATATGCCACAAAAACTGGCCCTATGAGTCTATATCCTTTTATCCTAACCTCAGTCTATAATAGACCCAGCTCAAATGATTGTAATAGGTTGCACTCCACTATAAGCACCAGGGCCTGGTACTGCTGTTAAACTGAGCTAGGACATATTAAATCTATCAAGGGCAGTGAGCTGGCAGAAGTATCAGCACACCAGGCGAAATACTTAACGGTATTTTGTCTGTCTTTATGTTCTGAGTTCAAATTCCATTGAGGTCGACTTTGCTTTTCGTCCTTTTGGGGTCAATAAATTAAGTACCAGTTGCATACTGGGGTCGATATAATCAACTGGCCTCCTCCCGCAAAATTTCAGGCCTTGTAGAAAAGAATGTTAACCCTTTCAATACCAACCCGGCTGAAACTAGCTCTGGCTCTGTAGTACAAATGCCTTGTTTTCGTAAGTTTTGAATTAAAATCTTCCACCAAACCTTAATCACAATTTATGTTCACAACACTAGCTTAACGATAACCAAGTTATTTTACTAAATTCTTTGTAATATTTAAAGTAATTGAAAGAAACACAGAGCATCTCAAAATAAATAGAGTAATGAAAGTGTTAAATCTATCATATCAGTGTACTCTGCTAAATGTACCCAAGCATTAGGTAAAAACGATATTAAGCTGGGTGGTGAATTAAGTCTACCATCCAATCAGATTGAGGTCAGGATTCTACAGAGGTTACTTACGCAAGAAAAGACACAATTCTCTTCTTTACACGCTCGACCAGTTTTCAAATAGATGAAACTTGTATTGTACTGATATTTGTTTTATTGATGTAGGTACAGAAATGGCTTATTGATGTATTGATGTAGCACAGAAATGGTTAAGGATTTTGCTCCTCAACCTTGTCATTTTGGTTGCAGTCTCATTGTGTGGAACCTTGAGCAAGTGTCTTCTACTACAGCCTTGGTCCATTCAAAGCCTTGTGAGTGGAGTTGATTGATGGAAACTGAAAGAAGCCCATCGTATATATCTGGTACATTGCTGTACTCAAGAAGACCTGTCTTCTACAGCAGAATCAATACCTATTCCTTTACTACCCGCAAGGGCCTAAACACAGAGGGGGCAAACAAGAACAGACACACGGATTAAGTCAATTACATCGACCCCAATGCGTAACTAGTACTTAGTTTATCGACCCCAAAAGGATGAAAGGCAAAGTCGACCTCGGTGGAATTTGAACTCAGAACGTAACGGCTGACGAAATACGGCTACGCATTTTGCCCGGCGTGCTAACGTTTTTGCCAGCTCGCAGCAGAATCAATACCAGTGCTGGTGCCACATTAAAAGTACTTGTGCTGGTGCCACTTTAAAAGCACTGGTGCTGGGGTCACATTAAAAGCACTGGTGCTGGTGTCACCTAAAAAGCATCCAGTACACTATGTAGAGTGGTTGGCAATAGTGTACTGGATGCTTTTTAGGTGACACCAGCACCAGTGCTTTTAATGTGGCCCCAGCACCAGTGCTTTTAAAGTGGCACCAGCACAAGTACTTTTAATGTGGCACCAGCACTGGTATTGATTCTGCTGCGAGCTGGCAAAAACGTTAGCACGCCGGGCAAAATGCGTAGCCGTATTTCGTCAGCCGTTACGTTCTGAGTTCAAATTCCACCGAGGTCGACTTTGCCTTTCATCCTTTTGGGGTCGATAAACTAAGTACTAGTTACGCATTGGGGTCGATGTAATTGACTTAATCCGTGTGTCTGTTCTTGTTTGCCCCCTCTGTGTTTAGGCCCTTGCGGGTAGTAAAGGAATAGGTATTGATTCTGCTGTAGAAGACAGGTCTTCTTGAGTACAGCAATGTACCAGATATATACGATGGGCTTCTTTCAGTTTCCATCAATCAACTCCACTCACAAGGCTTTGAATGGACCAAGGCTGTAGTAGAAGACACTTGCTCAAGGTTCCACACAATGAGACTGCAACCAAAATGACAAGGTTGAGGAGCAAAATCCTTAACCATTTCTGTGCTACATCAATACATCAATAAGCCACTATAGAAAACATGCCAGAACAGACAATGGAGCCTGGTGCAGCCTTTGGCCTTACCAGCTCTGGTCAAACTGTCAAACTTATGCTAGCTTGGAAAACAGATGATAAATGATGACAATCTAGTGGTTAGAGTGTTGCACTCACGACCACAAAATTGTAGATCTCATTTCCAGACCAACGGTTCATTGTCTTCTTGAGTAAAACAACACATTCCATGTTGCTCCAGTCCATTCAGCTATAAATGGGTAACTCTGTACCAGAATAGCATTCGGTGCTTAGGTGCACTTAAGCACAGGACCCCATTGACCAAGGAGTGGGGGGGGGGAGCATTATTCGGCCTAAAAAATTTTTGCAATGAATTTTTCAAATGTCAAATGTTTAAATATTTTCCTTAAAAGTTATAAAAAAGTGAAATTAATAATGTGAATGCTTTTACACATTATTTTTTTTAACATAAAAGGGCCCTCATAACTTAACTAGCACAGGACCTCATCTGTCCTAAATCAGACAATGCTGGCATTCCATAAATAACCATAAGATACTATGATAAAAATAAGTCCCTGTTTTAATTCATTTAACATTGGAAATGACTAAAATAAATGGTCATAAAAAATGAACAATTTTATCTGGCAACCCAGTAAATATTCTTTTCTAATTAAGTACAAGGTCAGTAATGTTGAAGGAAGTGGGTTAGTCAGTGCCATTGGCACCAGTGCTTGACTGGTATTTTATTCTATTAACTTCAGAAAAAGTCAAAGTTGAACTTGGCAGGATTTGAACTTGAAACATAAAGAACTTCAGTCTCACTGAGTGGCATCTTGGGCAAGTGTCTTTTACTGTAGCCTCAGGCTGACCAAAGCCTTGTGAGTGGATTTGGTAGATGGAAACTGAAAGAAGCCTATTATATATATATGTGTGTGTGTGTGTGTGTCATTCTATGCTATTGATTGACAACCAGTGCTGATATGTTTACGTCTCTGTAATTTAGTATCATCATCATCATCGTTTAATGTCTGTTTTCCATGCTAGCATGGGTTAGACGGTTCGACTGGGGTCTGGGAAGTCAGGAGGCTGCACTTGGCTCCAGTCTGATCTGGCAGTGTTTCTACAGCTGGATGCCCTTCCTAACGCTAACCACTCCGTGAATGTAGTGGGTGTTTTTTATGTGCCACCGGCATAGGGACCAGAGGAGGCTGGCAATGGCCATGATCAGTTGGAGCTTTTTACGTGCCACTGGCATGGGTACCAGTCAAGCAGTTTGGCAAAAAAACAAGACTGATAAAATAAACACCAAGCTTTAAGAAAAAATAGTACTGTGATTGAGTTGTTCAACTGAAATTCTTCGAGGCGGTGCTCCAGCATGGCCCCAGTCCAACGACTGATACAAAAAAAAAGATTAAAAAGAAAAAAAAAAAGAACTGATAAAAACACCACAAGACATTTTTCCAATGCACCAATAATTCTATTAGTTCTGAAAGACTCTTTTGTCACTAAAATAAGGCTAATAATCCAAAATTTTAAATCTTATTGACTGAAATAAAATTGTTCTCAGAACCAGCAAGATCAAAGCTAAATGCTGTGAAATAGTTATTCTGAAACATCAGTTCTTTTTATTTGTTTTGTTTTTTTTTTCTTTTTTTTTTCTAATTTCCAACCTGCCTGCTCTTAGTTAATGGCTTTTAGACTTGATATCTCACTCTATCTGCTCGTTCCAATTCCGTTCAAAAGAAAAGAGAACAAAAGACAGGACTGGATAGTTTATCTTTTATCTTTTACTTGTTTCGGTCATTAGACTGCGGCCATGCTGGGGCATCACCTTGAAGAATTTTTATTTGAATGGATTGACCCCCCACCACCAGCACCACCACTACCAATATCCCAGTATATTTTATATTTTAAGCCTGGTACTTATTCTGTTACTCTCTTTTGCTGAACCACTAAGTTACATGGACACAGACATACACCAACACCAACTGCCAAATGGTGGTGGGGGACAAACACAGACACACACACACACACACATGACTGATTTCTTTTCTCAGTTCCTGTCAACCAAGTCCACTCGCAAGGTTTTGGTCAGCCTGAGGGTATAGAAGAAAACACTTGCCAAAGATTACATGAACTGGGACTGAACCTGAAACTTATTTTATCATTCTCATTTGCTGAACCCCTAATGTACATGGACATAAACACACCAACACCAGTTATCAAGTGGTGGTGGTGGTGGGAGACAAACACACACACATCTCCAACAGGCTTCTTTCAGTTTCCGTCTACCAAATCCACTAACAAGGCTTTGGTTGGCCTGAGGTTACAGCAGAAGACACTTGCCCAAAGTGCCGCACAGAGGGACGGAACCCAAGAACATCCACACTACCCTGCACCCATATCGTTTGATTTTCGTAGATGACTGATTTTATAGAGTGGTGAAGCTTTATGGATTTCTGGACCGGGCTGTGTGTTGTGTTCTTGAGCAAGACACTTTATTTCACATTGCTCCAGTTCACTCAGCTGTAGGAATAAGTTGTGATGTCACTGGTGCCAAGCTGTATTGGCCTTTACCTTTCCCCTGGACAACATATATATATATATACACACACACACATGTATATATACATACTCAGAGTTTAAATGAAATTAGAGTGTGACTCAAAAGTTTAATTAAAAATTCATTTCCTTCAAATAAACAAAACACTTTGAACAATTCATATTTAACGTAAAACTTTAAATATGTCTAATTAATGTCTAACTTTTTAATGATAAAAGAAAAAAAAATACCTATCTTTACTTTCATATCGAGCACTTAATAAGATAACATGTATCTTATTAAGTACTTGATATGTTTTAGCATATCTCTATATACATCTCGTTTTGGGATTTGGTTTGCAAGATT
>NC_043022.1:22896024-22903524 GCF_006345805.1 Octopus sinensis
AGCAATGCATTAGAATATTTATAAATTCCACTCATGGATTATTATCATCGTCATCATCATTATTATCAATATCATCATCATCATTATTATTATTACTATACGTGCGTGTATGTGTGTGTTTTGTGTCTGTGTTTGTTCCCCACTACTGCTTGATAACCAGTGTTGGTTTATTTACATCATCATAACAAAAGAGACCAATAGAGTAAGTATCAAACTTAAAAAAAAAAGATAGTAGGAGTGGCTGTGTGGTAAGTAGCTTGCTAACCAACCACATGGTTCTGGGTTCAGTCCCACTGCGTGGCAACTTGGGCAAGTGTCTTCTGCTATAGCCCCGGGCCGACCAATGCCTTGTGAGTGGATTTGGTAGACGGAAACTGAAAGAAGCCTGTCGTATATATGTATATATATATAAATATGTGTATGTGTGTCTGTGTTTGTCCCCCTAGCATTGCTTGACAACCAATGCTGGTGTGTTTACGTCCCCGTCACTTATCGGTTCGGCAAAAGAGACCAATAGAATAAGTACTGGGCTTACAAAGAATAAGTCCCGGGGTCGATTTGCTTGACTAAAGGCGGTGCTCCAGCATGGTCGCAGTCAAATGACTGAAACAAGGAAAAGAAAAGAGAAAAGAGTAAACCCTTCAAGGCGATGCCCCAGCATGGCTGCAGTCCAACAACTAAAACAAGCTAAAGATAAAAAGATAACAGATAAAAGACATATATGGAGTTGTGTTATCATCATCACCTTGTTTCTGCCAACTTCCAAACAGTGTTTATTCACCAATATGGAAGTTTTATTTACAGTGTATCCAGTCACCATATTTAGAAAATGTAGTTTTGACGTAAATATTCCTATTGGATTATGTCACAGATGCTCTGCTGAAGAATACCTGCTCTTTATTCTGTGACATCACTGAGCTTGAGATACGTATTTTCCTAAACTACTTAACAACCAGTTCTGCCATGTACGCATATAAATGCAGGCAAGATTCAGCTGAAAAAAAAGAGAGAGAGAAAGATATGGATTCTAAATGATATGTTTGTAGAAGCTGTTTGCCATGTTCTGTTCTGAAAGACATTGCTGGGTTTTTTTTGGTTGTTTTTTTTTTTTTTTGATATAGAAATGGGTAAAAAAAAAAAACCCTGGAAATGTGAGGAATAAAGCAGTCTTGAGTTAAAGTCACATGTAGCTATGACATCATGACATAAAATGTGGCATTATTTTGTGTAAACATAGTTGGCGGGGGTGGTGGTGAGAAAGGGCAACAGAGGAGGGGAGAGAGAGAGAGAGAGAGAGCAAGAGACAGATAGAGAGGAGAGAAAGAAAAGGAATGAGACGAGGTGACAGAGGCAGTAAGGAAGAGAGAGAGAAAGGGAGAGTGAGAGAGAGAGCAAATGAGCAAGAGAGAAAGAGAAAAAGAGAGATGGAGAGCAAAAAGAAAGAGGGGAGAGAGAGCAAGAGGGAAAGAGAAAAAACAAGACAGTAAGAAAGACAGAGAATGTAAAAGAGAGAGAGACAGACAGAAAAAGAGAGAGAGCATGATAGAGGGAGAGAAAGCACAAGAAACAGAAAATGAGAGAGAGAGCGAGAATGAGAGAGACAGATAGGTAGAAAAAGAGAGAGAGCAAGAGAGAGAGAGAGAGAGAGAGCACGAGAAACAAAAAATGAGAGAGAGAGAGCACAAGAGACAGAAAAAGGGAGATAGCAAGAGAGAGAGAGAGACAGACAGAAAAAGAGAAAAAGCAAGAGAGAGAGAGAGCACGAGAGACAGAGAGAGAACAAGAGAGATAGGGAGAGAGAGAACGAAGACTAACCATTCTTATGATTTACAATTGTTTTCAAATTTTAAACAGGAATAAAGTTTGCTAACAGAGATGTATTATCGATAGTTCTTGGAGTCTATGCAAGCATTGTTAACAGTATTTTGATGTTACACAAGAATTATTGAAAATCTCCAAGGCTACGCAATCATTGTTTGGGAATCGTTCAGCGTTATACAAGAATTATTGAACAGGTTTGATCCATAAATCTTTGATGTTCACCGGGGTTGAATAAAATTGACCTAAATTTTCGGTTTGTAGAGAATTTATGGAGAGAAATATTACCTTAGATTAGTTACTCGAAAAATTTTTTAGAGACAGGTTAGAAATGTTATTCATCAACATTTTAATGCTTGCTTTTCTATGCTTGTTTGGGTCGGATGGAGTTTTATTGAAGCAGGATTTCTGCAGTCACTTGCCGTTCCTCTCACCGACCCTAACCTGTTTCCAAGCAAGGTAATATTTCCTCATGGCTAGACATGTTTTTCATGGAAGACTGCCAACAAATAAAATCGCTTGTATGATGGTGGTGCACATTTTCGATCAACAAATATTTATGATGGCTGAGTTGGCCAAAACTTTGAAGTCAATAACATTCTTGTTTAAGAATAATAAATTTCAGCGTGGAAGGTGTTTATAAGCCATTTCAGAAACGCACAAAAACCGTTAGATTCACTTCAACATTTAAATTTAATTTGTCAAAATGTTTTTGTCGTTTTGAGACCGCGACATCTCAAAGTTTCATCAGTGATCAGGTCACGGTTTCAAAGTGACGAAAATATTTTGACAAATTAAATTTAAATGTTGAAGTGAATCTAACGGTTTTTGTGCGTTTCTTAAATGGCTTATAAACACCTTCCATGCTGCAATTGTTTTTGTTCAAGCACACGATCTCACATCAAGTCACTCGCTATGCAAGTACATCTCAATAATAAATTTGTACTTTACATAAGTAACCCTTAAATGTAAAGTTGTTTTTATTATATCTGAACACACACACACACATACACATACACAGTTTCTCCAAGTCTGGCAAGATAGGTTTGATGGACAAGCCTTCAAAACTTTAAGTTGCTTGCAATAGACCCTAGTTGTTATTAAATGAACAATATTATTAATCAGTTGTAGGATTTGTTAGAATTTAGGTATTTTAAAATCCAGGATGCTGGGAAAGGGTCAAGTCTCACGCGTACATAGACATATCCTATACATACATCCATTTATATATGTGCATATATATATATATATATATATATATACACATACACACACATATATATAAACACATACACATAGGTTCCCGATCCAATGCAAGTTATAGATCCCACATACAGATGGTCACTCCTATGCCATTTTTTTTTTAAATAAATAGGCGTAGGAGTGGCTGTGTGGTAGGTAGCTTAATTACGAATCACATGGTTCTGGGTTCAGTCCCACTGCGTGGTACCTTGGGCAAGTGTCTTCTACTATAGCCTTGGGCCAACCAAAGCCTTGTGAGTGGATTTGATAGACAGAAACTGAAAGAAGCCCGTCGTATATATATATATATATATATACACACTCACACACACATATATATATATATATATATGTATGTATGTATGTATCTATGTGTGTGTATACATGTTTGTGTGTCTGTGTTCGTCTCCCTCACCCAACATCGCTTGACAACTGATGCTGGTGTGTTTATGTCCCCGTAACTTAGCGGTTCGGCAAAAGAGACCGATAGAATAAGTACTAGGCTTACAAAGAATAAGTCCTGGGGTCGATTTGATTGACTAAAGGTGGTACTCCAGCATGGCCACAGTCAAATGACTGAAACAAGTAAAAGATTAAAAGAGTAAAAGATATATACATATTTATATGTGTGTGTGTATATATGTATATATATATTGAATAGAAGATATGAAATCCACCTGATGAATGTCATTTGAAGACAGGAAACAATTGTAGTGGCGATTTATTTACTTTATATTAAAATTTTTTTATGTATTGATTAAGTCTTTCCTTGTTTGATTTGCAAAATAGTGGTTTTGTCTCTAATTAATATTATGTATATATATATATATATATATATATATATATATGCTTGATGAGCTTCTTTAAGTTTCCATCAACCAAGTTCACTTTCAAGGCTTTGGTCAGCTCAAGGCTATAGAAGACAATTGCCCAAGGTGCTGCATAGTATGACTAAACCTGAACGTATGTGATTGGAAAAGCAAGCTTCTCACCACATAACCATGCCTGTGCCTATTTCAATAAAAAAAGCAAAACAAATTGTGTACTTTTAGCAGGAGATTTAATATCATACTGTAACATATATTGTAAGATTTCAAAGAGAAAAGAGATCAATCATTTCCACCTTTATATACTTGAGTGATTTAGATATCTAAATATATTATATATTCATAGTATTGGTTTAAAATTTTGGTACAAGGCCAGCACTTTCAGTGAGGAGATTAGTTGTTGTTGTGGAAGGATTCTGACCACCCCTCAAGTGACTAAAAGGTGGACTGACTCATTATTATAAAGTAGAGAATTGTGAGCGACTGGCAGTTCGTGTTGGTAGCAGTTCACTGTGAGCCTTTGATATAGAGTGTCAAGTCTCGTGTAATAGTAATAGTGATGCATCATGTATATACTTTCTCCCACCTGCATCATTGTACTGGCTCCTGTGCAGGTGGCACGTAAAAAACACCATCTGAGCGTGGCCGTTGCCAGTACCGCCTGACTGGCCCTCGTGCCGGTGGCACGTAAAAGCACCCATTACACTCTTGGAGTGGTTGGCATTAGGAAGGGCATCCAGCTGTAGGAACTCTGCAAGATCAAGATTGGAACCTGGTGCAGCCATCTGGTTCGCCAGTCCTCCGTCAAATCGTCCAATCAATGCTAGCATGGAAAGCGGACGTTAAATAATGATGATGATGATATATATATATATATATTCATACAGTCTTGAGATGTAAGATGCAGGTATAGATAGTGGAAGACAACAACAATTACATACTAAAATTACCTGAGGCAGTTTGTGTGAGTGTGTGTGTGTGAGTGTACATTTCTATTGTTAACACCATTTTTTTCATGTATTTCATTTAGTAAATCCTACTGAAGTGTGTATGAAGGATTAGGAAGGATTAGTGTCTTGTAAAGAGAGCAAAACACTTGAGAATATGGTGTTGTGTATAAAGAGGAGCCGGTATAACTGGTGTATCTTTCTTTAAACATATCTCATCTATACTTTCATCTTATATATCCAAACACACATGTACACATAGATATATAATCAAGAGTTTGAATTCTATTTTTTTTCAAATACTGATGTGTATATCTATATTTAATTATTATTATCATTACTCTGAGGCAGGGAGCTGGCAGAATTGTTAGCACACCAGGCAAAATGCTTAGTGACATTTTGTCCATCTTTACATTCTGAGTTCAAATTCTGCCAAGGTCGACTTTGCCTTTCATCCTTTCGGGGTTGATAAATTAAGTACCAGTTACGTACTGGGGGTCGATGTAATCGACTTAATCCGTTTGTCCCCTCTGTGTTTAGCCCCTTGTGGGTAGTAAAGAAATAGGTATTTCGTCTGCCGTTACATTCTGAGTACAAATTCCGCCAAGGTCGACTTTGCCTTTCATCCTTTCGGGGTTGATAAATTAAGTACCAGTTACACACTGGAGTCAATGTAATTTACTTAATCCCTTTGTTTGTCTTGTTTATCCCTTCTATGTTTAGCTCCTTGTGGGCAATAAAGAAATAAGAAGCTTGCTTCCCAACCGCATGGTTTCAGGTTCAGTTCCACTACGTGATACCTTGGGCAAATGTCTTCTACTATAGTCCTGGGCTGACCATAGCCTTGTGAGTGGATTTGGTAGATGGAAATTGCAAAAAGCCCGTCATGTGTCTGTATGTGTGTCTGCGCTTGTGTCCCCCACAACTGCTTCATAATTAGTGCTGGTTTGCTTGTATCTCCATGACTGATCATTCTCATCATCATTTAACGTCCATTTTCCATGCTGGCATGGGTTGGACAGTTTGACTGAGGTCTGGGAAGCCAGTGGCTGCACCAGGCTCCAATCTGATCTGGCAATGCTTGTACAGCTGTATGCTTTCCTGAATGCCAAGCACTTTGGGAGTGTAGTAGGTGCTTTTTACATGCCACCAGCACAGAAGCCAATCAGGCAGGCCTGGCATCGATTACATTCAGATGGTGCTTTTTATGTGCCACCAGCTGGCCTGGCATCAATCACGCTTGGATGGTGCTCTTTACGTGCCACTGGCATGGGGGCCAGTCTGGTGGTCCTGGCATTGATCATGTTCAGATAGTGCTTTTTACATGCCGCTGGCATGGGAGCCAATCAGGGGGTACTGGCATCGACCACGTTTGGATGGTGCTTTTTACATGCCACCAGCATGGAAGCCAGTCACTGGGTACTGGTATTGGTCACATACGGATAGTGCTTTTTACGTGCTGCCAGCACAGAAGCCGGTCATGGGGTACTGGCATCAGCCACGTTCGGATGGTGCTTTTTACGTGCCACCAGCACAGGAGCCAGTCAGGCAGACCTGGCAACGACCACATTTGGATGGTGCTTTCTACGTGCCTGATAGGCTTTAAAAATAAAGTACCAGGGATGGTTCAATCAACTGAAAATTCTTCAAGGCTGTGCCCCAGCATGGCCACAGTCTAATGATTGAAACAAGTAAAAGATAATAGATATGAGCCTATAGAGAAAAACGCAACTTGTCTTGTAAAGGCCATCATTTTAATACATAACCCAGTGGTTTTCAACCAGGGTTCCGCCAGTACAGTCCAGGGGTTCCGCAAGAAGTTACAAAACTGCTAAAATCGGCAGTAATTTATAATTTTCCAGTGCAGATATGTGTGCATAAGACTATTAAATTATTGCACAGGGGTTCCTCGAGCCAGTGGAATTTTTCCTTGGGGTTCCGCTCCAGCAAAAAGGTTGAAAAGCACTGACATAACCACATACTCACACACACATTCATAAATGCACAATCATTTTTATAGCTTATATATATTCTAACGTAAGTTATTTTATAGCTCAACAGTGATGAAAATATATTTAAAATAACAACAACAAAAATCAATAATGACAATAGTGAAGTCTGGAGATGAAAGAGAGAGAGAGAGTGTTTATGTAGTCAAAAACACAAATATGCAAATTAGGCTATCCACTAATGTGCTTACCACTTCATGTCTGATTTATAAAGTAGCTGACCTTTGCTATTGATTGGACAAGGAAACTGAGAGCATTTTCTCTGAGGAGCAGTCAAAAAACAATGAAACAGTCTATCAAGATACTCCTTCCATATTATATCTATAGCATAAAAAGAATGTATTTACATTGCTATAATATCCCTAATGAGGCTTTCTAGTATTTAAATTTTATTCCAGTTCTTCTAATTTACATGATTTACACTTGTCTTGATGTCACATGATGGTTCTAAGTGAATGTCAGCATCATACAAGTGATGTTGTTTGTTTCCATTTTGGGGGAATGTTGTGACCTCAATCACTTATACTTCATGAAAACTGGGTAATCGGCCTTATGAGCCCTAGGGCACAAGAAAAAACAAAAAAAAAAACAAAAGCAAAAGTTGTTGATCCCCCGACTATTATAACCTCCAGATAAACTGTTTGTGATATTAAACTA